>NC_056726.1:1693089623-1693389623 GCF_019279795.1 Protopterus annectens
TCTATCTTTCTACCGCCTTATCAGCTAAAGAATACTTAGGAGCATATGTATTCTTCCAATTCAAACATAAAGAATGGTATTGTGCAAATATCCTATCACTGAGGCAGTGACGCTTATCATGTTAAAAGTCTGGTCAAATTTGTACAAGTCTTGTCAAATTTATAATTCTGTGCAAAGTGTTATCAAGATAAATGTGTAATGTATTCACTGTATACTTATGTCTACTAATTTTGCTTATACGTCTTTGTGTAAAGTGTTATCACAGTTACACTAGCAATGTACTCAGTGTATATTTATATATTGTAGTTTGTCACAATTAAACTAGAAATGTAGTCACTGTATACTTATTTACTGTAATTTGTCACAGGTAAACTAGCAATGTCCTCACTGTATAGTTATATTTATTTATTTGCAGTTGGTTTATCAGGATGGTCCATTGGGCCAAAAAGAGCCCGTTTTCAATGGAGTCCTGGGGAGAAAAGCTCCAGAAACAAACAACCACAGCAATATAATAATAAACAAACAAACATTATAAGTTACAGGTTTTTTTACATTAGGTACAAAAATACTAGAAAAGCAAAGTAGTATAAAAACATTTCATTTAACTATAAAATTACTACATCAAAAGATTACCATCAAAGTTTTGGTTATGTAGAGGATTTCATTGGACAGAGATAATGTTTGAGCTAAAAGTGTTGTAGAAGGTGTAGGATAATTGTTTGCACGTTGGTTGATTCCTGGTAAAAGATAAACATGTTGTAGAAGGTGTAGCATAACTGTTTACATGTTAGTTGATTCCTGGTAAAAGATAAACGTGTTGTAGAAGGTGTAGGATAATTGTTTACACATTGGTTGATTCCTGGTAAAAGATAAACGTGCTGTAGAAGGTGTAGGATAATTGTTTACACATTGATTGATTCCTGGTAAAAGAAAAATGTATGGACTTGGAGGAGAAAGAGATGGAGGACAGAATTAAGAGGGGTGGGGTATATTGTAGTTTGCTTGTAAGTCTTGTAATTTTCAATAACAGTTATGGTGCTTCACTGATATTGACACCCCACTGTTTTTAACATATGTTGCAGTTACAAAATATTTTATCCTCTGTTGCAATTGTACCAAAAATAAAGTACTACTGTGTAAGTCGCACTTACCCATGACAATAGATGTTTGGATTGCTCATTGCAGTAGCCATTAGGCTATATGGGGTGTGCTGACACAATCAGTAGCCAGCTTCCAAAAGTTCTGGCTTCCTCCCACACCTTCTCTCTGATTGCTGATCTGCCAGCCTTGTGGAGGGCAATCAGCAGTCAAAGTGAAGATTTCTTCAAGACTTTCTAGCCCATAAGGAGAAAAGGATCATAGTCGTCCAGAAACTTAAAAAGACATAAAAGCACTACAGGCTTTTTTTTTTTTTAAGACTTTTTCAGCAATCATCATACTATACAGAGGTTTGAACAAAATAGTGATATGAGCTACTTTCAAAATGTAACAGGATTTTTAGAAGGGGAAAGTAGTTATCATGTACTAGTTTGAACATGAGGATACTGAGGTGGAGGGATACCCTACAAGATATTGGGAGACAATTCGCCTTATTTTTAATGGATAATACTGAGCTCCATAATAAATAACTTCACATTGTCTGTAGCTTCATTTTTTAACATATTAAGTCAGTTACAGCTTGGGTAGGTCCACTAATGTGCCTTTTACTATCAAATAGAAAAGCTATAGACAAAAACAGAGACAATTATGACTGCTACTTACAAGAACACATGGCTTAACACACAGAGATGCACTGCATGTCAGGAAGACTTCATTACTTCCGGCATACTTGAAGACCTTTACTGCTATGCGAGCCTGTGAGGAGTTTCCATTTTCTATAATGGACACATAAACTCCTCCAGAAACTGGACAGCTACGAAAAACAAAGAAGAAAGAGTTTTTTAAGAGTTTCATGAGTAATATGGCATTTTATTCAGCAGGTTTTAAATACAATCTAATAGCATGCTTTACTTTACTGAAGTATTTTTATTCATTTTTACAACATTCTAAACTGGATAGCTTGCTCTGAAGCGAATTGTTCAGGTATCTAAATGTGTTAATTGTTTACAGGGCAAACTGAGCACAAAAGACCTGATCTACAAATTTAGACATAGTCCAGATGGAACATTCTGCATATCAAAATTATATAGAATTTATTAACCATTTAATCAGGCTGGCCATTGTCAGCAAATCATAGGCTATAAGGGCAACAGCAAATAGTGTATAATATGTATATGGAAAATTTAGTGTCACTAATCCTTAAGGATGTGTTTGAGAGTAAACTGGAGTAGCCGGATAAAAGTCACACAGATATAGGATACCATGAAAACTCGACACAATGACTGAATGAACTCTAGACACATTGGAGTGAAACAGCAGCCTTAGTATCTCATCCAACATGGTTAGACACAATTGTGGTCCTTATCTGGATTGTCTGAGACACTGATGTTTGAAGTGCTTTGTAACATGTACAGGCTGAAAATAAACACAGCTACTTCAGGATTTTCATCGCTTCACCCTGACTTACTTTTTGTGAGACAGCTTCCCCTCCACAAACAATGAAAACAGTGTTTAATGTAAATTTTCACTAAGGTCAAGCATTCTGTAGTAGAATTCTGGGAAGTATAACCTAACCTTTCCTAAAAATGATTAAAGGAGTAAGCATACCAAACATCTCAAAAGTGAAACATTTTGTTTTGTAAGAGGCTACATTGCATACTATTGAAATCTTATCTGATAAGAGCAGAAACCAGAGCTTCTTAATCTGCACTTCCTCTTCACGGAATGCATAACAGACTAGTGCCATGTTAAAACTGTAAACTTGTTGTTCAGTATCAGATCTCAGCCATATATAGAGATTCTGGGTTTCATTTCAAGTAGATTTGAGCTCACCTTGGTCAGACATACAAAATTTACATAAATGTTTGAATACAGAAAGATCTTAGTTCTCCAGAAACCTACAAATAACCAGCTGGTTGTTAGCAACACCTGTCAGACAATACACACTGTAGTCTCCCAATTTTATACCCTACATGTGGCAAACTCATTGCCATATGCCCTAGTCCATACATTTCCAGCTTTACACAATGCAAGTTGATAGCTTCAGGTCACACCTAACATATACAGCAGCAGAAAACCAGTCTAATCACACAATCTCGTATTAATAAATGTATTTATGCATGTATGTTTTGAGGTATGTATTCATTTATTTCAGATTGATACAGAAGACCCAAGGACCCATTTTCAGCAACAGCCCTGTTAAAAAACAAAACTAACCTGCCAAACCTTTCAACCTCTTAGTGCAAGAAATCTGGACAAAGCCTAAAATAATATGGGGATAAAGGCTCAAATATAGGGACACATTTTAAATATTGTTTTTATAAACTTAGAAAGTTGCTAATAAATTGCAGGGCTATAAGTGTCATATAAATCCCCTGACAGATATAGTAATTCCTTAGCCTCTAATACCACAATACCATGATTCCCCTCCCAAACATATGGACACGGACACACACACACACACACACACACACACACACACACACACACACACACACACACACACACACACACACACCAAACAAGTAATCTTGATTCTCACCTGGAGTAGCATTACAGTGTCTGGTACTGCATATTTAAAGGGGCATGGCATAAAAAATGTCTCAACATGTATTTGGTAACACAGTACCCTTTTTAAACAATGCTGCCATATTATGTGCCATGTATATTAATCATTATTCATGTATTCTCCCTCCATGTCTCACCAGGCACCTTTCTTTCTGTTTTCAGTAACAGGTGTTTATTTTCTCCTATGTTATGAGAGTCTCTTCCTACTGAACTCCCTAAGATACTTGACTAAAGCAAACTCAGCCAACATCTATTAATGATTCCAGGAAAGATGGCTACGTGTGCATGTTTTACTAACCCTAGTAACATAAATATTAACTTGACTAAACAGTTACTACTAAGGTTTTCCTCTCTACTTTTTGTATATTCTGAACTCTACTTTATAAATTGCTAAGGCTCATCTCATTACCTTTCCTAATTACCCCAAAATATAATCACCTCAACCTTTTAACAACTATAAATCTCAGCTGAACCTCAACTTTAGATATGGTTTTCATATACATCAGTTGATGCTTTTGCTGGGTTGTAAATATATAACTGCTGTGCATTTTACTTTTTGTATTGACTGTATTATGTGTTTACATTCAATGTGGCATTCTCCTGTTCTTGTTCACTCCTTAATGCAAAAGTGAAGTATTTTTCCCATACTCAGCTGTAACTAAAATGGGTGCATGATGGATCACTCCATTGCCCTGGTTAACAAACACAAGTTAAAAAAAAACACTTTCAATTTCAAAGCTGAACCACATTTTAGATAATCAGAAATATCACAAAGGACAGAAAGAGAAACAGTTATACTGATGTGACTTCATTGTTGGTTTTGGCGACCTCTTAATATTTTGTATCAACAAGCCTTCAACTGAAAGTCTAGAAAACTCGCTCAGCTAAGGAAATAAATACTTATCACAAATAAAAAAGAAACATTTTAAAAAAAGGATTTCTAAAGATTCTCTCCCCCCATGCTAATGGGACAATGCAGGTTGGGTAATTTCTGAGACAAAAACAATCGTCATTTTACAGACACAGTAAAGACAAACGGAGAAACATCTCATTAGCAACTCACTACAACGACTCAAGCTCTTCAGATCTGACAGCACTAGTGTTCCCTCTACCAGCACACAGCATACATACACCACCACAGACTCACACACACACACACACACACACACACACACACACACACACACACACACACACACACACACACACACACACACACACACAGCTCTGCTATACTTACATGTAGTGCTACTATCCCCACATGCACAAAGCTCTGCTATACTTACATGTAGTGCTACTACCCCATTGCAATGAATAGGTGAATGCTGTCAAAAGAAGGAATCAAAGAAAAACTATGCAGAGTTTATCTAGAGCCCTGGCCAGTTTAGGGGGAGAGCTCATAGCTAATCAGCATTGGCCCCTCTACCACTCTGAGGCATTAGTATGCAGCTTCACAGAAAAAACTGCTTCCCACACTGTTGCCCCCACAGGACTAATCCATAGCAGAAAAACATTTTCTAAAGCAGAAAGACTTGCCACAATTTGAAATGTTTTGAGCTTAAGCCTTTCAGAATCCCAGGGAATGTTTTTTTCTCACTTTTCAAGTGTAAATAACTTAGTTTATCAAAAGTGCTATTAGGAAACATACTTCTTTAGTATGGGAGTTAGTGTCATAGGTAATTTATACCTCACAAAAAGAAATGTCATTGGTTGCCAATGCAATTTCTTTTACTAGGAGGAGCATGGATGAGTTAATTTGACTTATCTCAAAAGCAGCTGTCTCATTCATCTGATTTGCTGATATTTTTATATTGCCTCTTACTTCTGCTAGCTCCTGCTTTCAATTATTACAAGTGCACAGCATAGGCAATACATTTGACAGCCCCCACACAGCTCCAAAGTCCTAATGTAAAACATTCAACATTAAAGCTGGATTTCTATAGTATTGTTTAGTGAAGAATCTTAAATGCGTTACTTTAAAAATGAATACTCTACAATTCCAACTCCATTGCACTTGAAAAAAAAACACATAATATGAATGCTAGTTGTTTATTATATGCATTGCTTAATTATCCATGAAGTAGGATGACTAGTCATTAAACGAAAAAATAAACTAGTAGCTCTACAGCAGTTGCAAAACATTCTCGACGTGGTGTTGACTATTTCTCTGCTGTTGGTGAGAACAATATGTCGCTATGTATGCAACTTAACCATGTTTCTGACTCATTTATAACTGTAAGCCAACTAAAATTAGGCATACTGTGTGAAATTCTAGTCTCTGCAATGTAATCAGATACTTACCTAGGGGATAATCTATATATGGGAATACTCTGCCTAACTGAATATTTGAAATATCAAACGATTTTTATGTCGGTACAAGTGATCGAACAATCAGATGGTTGCACTGTGCCAGCATTACTTTATGTGAGATGGGGTACAGCTGGGACTGGGAATTTGTCTTTTCCTTGCAGCTGTGCAATCGTATAATTGTTCTATGGGTGTTTTTTAAGATATTTAAGATATTTTGACTTTTGATCTTTTATGAGCAATATTTGTGTATTTAATATTGTGAGTGTTTGATTTTATATATATGACAGCCAATCTGAAATGTGCTGTCTTTAAACTATGTAGATGATGCTGCTAACATAGTTGCACTGTATAATCCTCTAGCTAGTAGAAAAATGCTAATGTCTAATTGCTGTTCAGCAGATCATCTAAACTGTTGCCATCTTGCATAATTAAGCTTTTTTGTAAATAGATGTGGGAAGAAGTGTAGACCATCATAGGAATTATTTTCATGGGCTCAAAGAGCTCTGTATGTGGTTATTGCAGCCATTATAGTAAAAACAATTACTTTTTAGAAAGAAAGTTATGGTAAATCTGGATAATATTTGAACAGCAAAGGTATCTCCTTGTCAGCAAAATCCCACATAGCCAAAATGAAGGTTCTATGCTTACCATAATGCTAGATCCATGTTGTCTTCTTCCATCCTGTCTCAACCTGTGGGTTATCAGATCCAATCAGATATTAAGCCAACGGCTTAGACTCTTCAGCTCTGAAGCTCCACCTCCTCTCCCATAATGCACTGCCCTCCCTGATTCTCCTAAGATTCAGTTTGCCTTACTGTACTCTAGTGAACACTGGTGAGTCTGTACAGTCTACCAGGAGCCACTCAAACAGGATGCCAATTTGGAAGTGGGAAAGGAGGGATGGTTGAGAGAGATGGAAGAAGACAACACAGATCTAGCATTATGGTAAGTATATAACTTTCATTTTCACTGTTGCCTTGTCCATCCGCCTCAACCTGTGGGACAGAGGCCCCAGCTAAACAAAAAGGATGGCATCAGGATAGAACATTTCACAAAATGGCAGAGCTAAAGCTTGACCAAAATCTGGGCTGCGTATCCAGTTTGTAATGGTTTGTAAAACTATAAGTGTCAGCTCATGTAACAACTGCACAAATATCAACTGCAGAGGCCTGAGCAAAAAAAAATGCATTAGAAGTTGCAACATCATTGGCTGAGTGCACTTTAGGTTTACCAGGTAAAAGAATACAATTCACAGAATAAACAATGAAAATACAATCGGAAAGCCATCTGGATAAGGTCATCTGAGAAACATGCTTATCTAATCTAGAGTTTGAAAAAGATACAGAGTTCACTTGATTTTCTCAAAAGTTTTTTCTTAAACACCTTTACTGAATTATCACTTGTGACGTAGGCACATTTACATTTATATAAATGTAATCAAACTGTATTTGCAAGTTAAAATTAACAGAAATTATGCTTCATATATATATTGCTGTATATCATATACCATAAGCAATATTACATACATTTTTCAATTAATGGCCCTTTTTTAAACAAGAAACACCTTTATTAAACCATCACTTATGACATAAGCAAATATACTTTATATAAATAGGTTCATAGGTTCATAGGTTCATACTAGCCTATCTGCCCTAGGGCATTTATAAGCCTAGCCAGAATGTGTTTGGCTTTCGCCACCCATTTTAAATTTATTTTGCTATGCCCTTTTTCGAGGTTAGTATACTGTGGCTCTGTCTAACAGTGACACAGAAGTGATACCCGGGGTAAACCTACGATCTTCCATCCACTCATCAAGATTCCTCTTGAAGAGAGTCAATGAGGGACTCTGCCTAACCTGGACTGGGATTTTATTCCAGAGTGAAGGGAGCCTCTGGGTTATGAATCTGTCCCTCCAGCATGTCCTATTTATTTCAGTGCTGAGGTTCAAGTCTCTTGAGCACGTAGCTTGATGGTATTTAGATTTTCTGAGGTGCAGCATGTCCATTAATTCCGGGCTGGACATGGCTTTATACGTCAGGCACAGATCGCCTCTGAACAGGCGGTATGCCACTGAGTAGAGCTGGAGTTTCTTTAACTGGGCAGCATATGGCATCTGTTTGAGCCCTTTGATCCTCTTGGTGAGGTACTTTTGGGGTCTTTCCAGTTGCTGCAGGTGTCTGGTAAGGTACATCCCAAAAGGGGCATTGTACTCAATTATGGGCCTGATGAGGGATGAGTAAAGAGGCACGATGATGTCCCCTGATCTAGATGTGAATCCCTTCATGATTAGGTGGGCTATATAAAATGTTTTTCTAACCACTTTGGCCACGTGGTTGTCAAATGAGAGATTGCTATCAACTTAGGTCCCTAATTACTTCTTCTGTACTTAATGGATTACCACCTATGTGGTAATTTGTGGGCACTTTGTTTTTGCCAAAGGGGATGACTATACACTTTTTGGCATTTAGCTTGAGGCCATGGCTCTAGCACCAGTTGTCTGTTTCTATGAGGCCCTTTTGGAGGATGCTTGTGTTGGCTGGAGAGTCGATTATGGCACCCAGTTTGCAGTCATCTGCGAACTTGATCAGCCACAGTCCTTCCGTGTTGGCTTGTACCTCCGGGAAATATATACCGAACAAGAGAGGTCCCAGGACTGAGCCTTGTGGGACACCATTTGTAACTGGTTTGGAGTCTGACATGGCTCCAGCAATTCTAACCATGTGGGTTCTGTCCTTGAGACAATTTGCAATCCATCTAGTGACATAAGGGTTTATATTTAAGCTGGTGAGCTTATCTATAATGCCCGAGTGGGGTATTGTATCGAAGGCTTTTGTGAGGTCCAGGTAGGCTGTGTGGACCACCTTCCCCTCATCAATGGCCTTGGTGACTGTTTCAAAGAAATCAACCAGGTTTAAGAGGCAGGATCTGCCCTTAACAAAGCTGAACTGGGTAGGATCCAGTGTTTGTAGGTCCCCAATATCTTTATTTATGAGGTTCGTGATGATCCTTTCCATAGCTTTGCAGACCAAGCTAGTCAGGCTTATGGGGCGATAGTTTCCAGGATCCGTTGAGGCACCACCTTTATGGAGAGGGACCACTGTTGCTGTACGCCACTCTTTGGGCACCTATCCTGTAGTAAGGCTGAGATTGAACAGTAGTTTTATGTTTGGGTTTAGCTCTTCTTGGAGTTCATGTAGGATGCAGCCCGGGAGACCATCTGGTCCCATTGATGCTGTGTTTTTTTGCTTTGGAGAGGGCGGCTCTTACCTGAGCATCTGAGATGTCAGGGGGGCAGCACTCTGCTGGGATAGATATTTGCCCTTTTGGTGGGGAGGTGGGGAGAAGTTTGCGCTGAACCTGTCAGCTAGGATGTTGGCAATGTCTGTGGGTTCGGTGTATTTTTTGTCATTTTGGACTAATTCTGAGCATATCTGGGAATTACCACCCAGGTTCCTAACATAACTAAAGAAAGCCTTGTGATTATCCTTAGTGTCCTGTGCAATTTTTCTCTCGAAGCTGGCCTTAGACAATTTTATGTGTGCCCATAGTTTTTTGCTAATACTGATCAGTGATGCCTTCCCTTTTTGGGATTTTGCTCTATCATTTAGTAGCTTCCTCCTTCTATTGTATAGTTTGTTTATGGCTGGGGTCCACCAGACAGGACATCTGCCTTTGGAGGATTGTGTCTTGGTTTTATTTGGGATCGCATGATCCATGCATTCCTGAAGGTGTTCATAAAATGCGTTTATAAAGGATTCTGCGGTCTGGGCCATATTTTCCACAGGCCCGGGGGCTTTGAAGGATTGCACCTCAGTTTTGAGGAGTGTGAAATTTGCTTTAGAGAAGTTTTTCACTGTGGTTTTCTGGGCAGGGGGTGGGATCGGGATGTGAATATCCAGTGAGATTAGTTTATGGTCTGATCTTACCAGTGAAGGATACACTTCTGGTCTGCAGCATAGAGTCCCCATGTTGGTGATGATCAGGTCCAGTATGTTTTCCCCTCTTGTGGGAGTGGTAACAAGTTGTTCCATAGCATTTGAGTTTATAACTTCTAGGAACCTTTGGGCTAGGGTGTTGGAACTAGAGTAATGCTCCCAGTCTATGTTTGGGTAGTTGAAGTCACCCAATATAATGGTGTTTGGAGAGACCTTCATATTTTCCAGTGTTCTCAGGAAGGCCGAGTGGGGTTCCTGGGTTTGGGAGGGAAGTCTGTAACAGGCTATAAATTGGAAGGCAGTTTTACCCACTGTTAGTTGCACATGGATAGTCTCTGATGCTTCGTGCTTTGCCACCAACCTGGAGGTGTGGGTATCTTTGATGAATATCGATACTCCCCCTCCTTTTGTGGTTCGGTCCAAGTTTTGGCGCCGAAAAGCATGGTATGAGGTATAACCTGGTAGTGCTGGGGTGCTCTCGGGAGCCCTGAACCAGGTTTCTGTTACTGCACAGATATCGATGTTCTCCATGCTAAGGAGAGTTTCGAGTGCGTGCATCTTGAGGTTTAGACTTCTGGCATTGAGTAGCATTACTCTTAGTTTCTTATCCCTTGTGATACCTATGGAGGTGGGTTTGTCTTTTGAGCCTTGCCTAAAAAAGGCACTATGGGGGTAGCAAGAGCCTTTGCCAATATCCAAAAGCCCAGGGGTGAAAGGTGCAAGCCGTCCCTAGCGAAGCATCGTGGCTTGTCGAGCATATCATCCCAAGCTGACAGGCATTGGATCCCCTTTGAATGACACCAGTACTTAAGCCAATTGTTGAAATTGATCATCTTGTCTTCATATTGTGGCATCATTCTTGGTGAGGGTAAGATGCTACTCAAGGTCAGGGTCATACCGGCCTGGGATACATGCTCAGAGAGCTCCTTTATGTCTCTTTTCATGTAGTCCAGGGAGGTACATCTCAGGTCATTCACACCAGCATGGACAATGACGGAGTCATATTTGTACTTGCCTTGGAGTGACCTGAGTGCTTGTGTTATGTGGCGGATCCTAGCACCTGACAGGCTGCTCACCCTGACCCTCTCCTTGTTCAGCCTGGTGAGCGGGACGTCAGTGTGCCTGACGATAGAGTCATCTATTACAAGTGTATCAGGTGTGTTGTTTAGTCAAGGGCTGTGATTGTTCGGCACACTGGCTTTGTGAGATATTTGTTGCACTTGTTTTGTTTTGGGGTAGCGGTTGCTTGGGTGTCTGCTTTGGAGGTCTCTGCTGCTTTGGCAGATCTTTATTTAGAGCCTCCGAGTATGTTTTTGTGTGATTATGTGTTTTGTTTGCTGTCATGGTAGGTCTATGTGAGACTGGAATTGTAGTGAGTGTGGTTTCCTTCTCCTCCTGACTGGTTATGCCAGTACTGAGTTGAGAGAGCTTAGCCTCCAGTTTGGCTATATGGTTGTATCTCTCACATGTGTTGGAATTTGTTGGGAGGAGGAGAGGGTTGTCTGTGTACATGAGGCAGTTGTAACATTGCCTCAAGATTCCCAGATTCACCAGCTGGACCGGAGAGGAGATTGACAACTCACCTTTGGACATGCTAGAATAATATTGGGAATTCCTTAATAATTGAAAACCAGGGCCAGTGGGGAGTGAGGGTGTAGTGCTTTTAATTTTTAGTGCTGACTTATATAATTGCTTTAGTGAGCAAGTGTCAGGTAACTTAAGTGCAATGTGTTACAGGTAACTTAAATGCAAAAACGACAAACAGTAACTTTCTTTCAAGTGAAACAAGGAAATAAGTGAAATAAATGAAAGCAAACCACACCGGCACAATCCTAGTTGCAAGCATTTTGTATCACAAATCATACTGACACACTCTCGGTTACAAACATTATTATGAATGGATTCCTCCAAGCTTGTTTATGTATTAAAACAATCTGCATTGTTAGTCTAAATGGCTATCATGCCTCTGTAGGGAAAGTCCTGGAAGGCCTGCAAAACTAGGACTGCTGATATCTTCAAGACATTAATGTGAAGATGAGCCACTGATGGGGACCAGGTACCTTGGACTGTTTTCCCTTCAAAATGCACCCTCACCTCAGGATGGACATGTCCATGGTAACCATGGCCTAGGACTTAGAAAAATAAAAGGAAAGATGACTGTAACCTTCTGTGACTCCAGCCACTAAGATATGTGTTGATGGCATATGTTGGTAAATTGAATGGGAAAGTTCATAGGGTAAGAAGGAAAAAAAACATTAGACCAACACAGTCTGCTAAAGAATCCTCTTGACAAAATCTAGCCAACAGCACAAGACAAATAACTTTAGCCATTTGGATGATGAGATATAGAACAAGCAAGACTGGTGTCTTCTGAGAGAGTAGAGCCTGACTGGTTTGAATCTGCAAGCGGAACAACTTGGCAATTTGGTTGGTGGTATCCAGATGGCATCCAATGAATTCCAGAACTAGCACCACTTCTCAGCTGGACTTGTTGTAGTTCACTATGATACCAAAAGATAAGCACAATTGGAACAGATAGACCCTGGCTTAGATTAGAGATGCCTTTGAGGTCACTGTAAGGAAACTGTCATCTAGGTAATGAACGACCTGGAATCCCTGCAGCAGAAGTCAGGCTGCTAAAACTGCAATATATTTGATGAAGACCTGGGGTCTGTGGTGAGGCCAAAGTGAAGAGCTTGAAACTGCCTTTAAGCTGGTGATAGTAAGCATACTTAAGGAACAAACAGTACATCCAGTCATGCTTTCACAGAAGAGGGAGAATGGACTGCACCACCACCATTTGGAATTTGGTCTGTTTCACATAACAGATTGCTTTGCCGAGGTCCACAATGGGCCTGAGGTCCATGTTTTTGTTTGGCATGAAAAAGAGTCTTCATTAGACCCCAGATCTTTTTTGGTCTGGTGAGACCTCTTGGATGACTTGGTTCAAGAATAGCTTTTGAATTGCCACTGCTGCTAACCTTCACCACCAGTATGGAATGTTGAGAAGGGATCTTTGATTCTCAGTAGGAATGAACAGAAAGGGAATGCAATACCCTCTGGAAATTATTCTCAACAGCCATGCATCTGATGTGATGGCGTCCCAAGGTTTTACCTGGAGATCTAAGCACCCCTGACTGCCTCCATAGTGTGGCAGTCAGCAGCACTGGAAAAGCTTGCTGGAGGAGGGTCACCATGCAGCCAGGATTCTGAGGACCACCCCTGTCCCTGAGGTAGAGTAAACTGAACTTCTCCCTCTGACATGGGTGCTCCTTCACCTGGTATGTCCTTGGAAAACTCTTGTTATTTATGAAAGAAGAGCTGTTTTTCCTCATTTTGTTTACTGGAAAAGGTACTCTGTAGCGTAGAGAAATGGAGTCCTGTGACAGACAAAATCTTCCCTTCTTGCTCACTCCTGGTCAATGTATCTTTTACTTTAGACCCAAACAGAGTGGATTCATCAAAGAGGGCATCAAGAAAAGACCCCTTGAAGCAGTCCTAAAAGTTATATAAATGTATCCAGGTATGGTGGCACATGGTAATTCTAGTGCTTGCTGTGTGGGCCATATCCTCTGTAGCATTCAAAGGATTCCTCATGGAAATATCCAAAATGGGTAGCATCATAGACAACTGAGCCTCTAAAGGCTTCTGGGCTTCAACAGGTTGTTACAATGTCACCATCTTTGACATTTCAGTAATCAGATATCTTTGTAGTTTAGTCAGGAGGGCTAAATACTTCACCACACAGAGAGCAAATGTGGATGAAGTGTGTACAAGCTTCTTGAAATGGTATAGTGCCCATGACTGTCTGTTTGGGGGTGGGGAAGGCCTGTTGCACTCTCCTTGGAGATTTCTTCTTGGTGGCTGTAGTGATCACAGACATATTCACTGCAGGGCTTGCTAGAAAACGACCCATTCTTGGGAGGAACTAGTATCTTGTCTGGTTTATAGGGGATTACCTCCACCATGTTGGGTTCTCTTGAAGCTATCCCAGACAAAAAAATATTGACAAGGGCATCTGGACAGCATAAAACCCAGGATATGGATGAGCCCACGCCTAAGTCCTCAAACAAAAAATGGGGTTGGGCTTCATTCATCCACCTCCTTTGATTTCTCATTAATTCCAGCAAATCATGAAAATAATTTTCTTTACTGGAGGATTTAGGAAAAGTCCCCTTCTTTGAGGTCAGAATCCACAATGAGAGACTCCTCAGTGGAGTCCAGATGCTTTATTTTGCACTTGCTTTTCATATATGCTTCCAGGAAAGTGTAGCTGAAAGGGACACAGAAGCAGCAAGGGAGCATATAGTGTGGGGGTTGCATCAGACCTAGTGCTGTGGGCTGTCCACAGTTAACTACCACCAGCCCAAGACTCCAGATAGATGGGAGGATTAGGATGGGTCCAAATTAGTAACAGACACCCCAGTATCAGAGTGAGAAAAGATCCTTTCCACAATGTCAATTGCTGAGGCTGGATGGATGAGAACATAACCTTTGTGATGTGTACATCTAGGAGATGGCCTGTGCATAAACACTGACCCCATCAGATCTGAGTTTGTGACCAGAGTAGAATGTTATAGAGCTGAGAGACCCAGGTGAAAGGATGGCCCCAAAAGTATAAAAGTCAACCCAGAGCCTAGGACATCAAGTCCAGTGCCATGGCTCTAGGATGCTCTCAGCTCTGAGTGGACCAGAGTCGAAAACATCAAAGAAGAAGTTTCTGCCTGAGGCAGCTAAGTTGTCAGAACAAACAAAGTAGGAGGGCAAGGCATAGTCAGAAGTGTGGACCCTGGAACTTAAGGATGGGCTGGTGGAGGAACAACCTGGGTGTGAGCCAAAAAAGTGAAATCTGTGTCCTTGGAAGCGAGGGTGGGGGAGTGATTCCAAAGTATATCTGGGTTTTTAAGAATGTGAGCATGTTGCACAAAGTCAAAATCCTTTACATGTCCAGCAGATTTAGCAGACATAGATGATGCCAATTAAAACAGCTTGGAGGGTTTTGGCAGCAGAAAAGAAATCTAATGAATCTGAACTAGAAATGTCTGGATCCAAGGAGAAAATATTTCTGGTAAACAAATATGGACCAAGAGTTATCAGAACAAAGGGAGAGTGGAGCCTATATGAAGCAAGAGCTACAGAAAAGAAAGGGCTCAGGATGCTCAACACTGGAGAGTCTGATGATTCTGAAGCCAGAGCCACAGTAGTAAGAGTTTAATGATGAAGGACTACCAATGGCATACCTTGGATTAGAACTGGAGGTGCTGAAGATCTTTACATCTGGTTTACCTTTGCAAGAAGAGGAGTGTTTATGGTCCTGTCCCTCCTTGAGTCTAGCTTTCTCCTTTTCCTTTTTTGTTTACGTTTTATCTCTGTGCTCTCTTTCTTTCATTTTCTTTCTTTCTCATTCTCATGCCTTTTCTCTATCAAAAATTTGGCAGGAGGAGGGAAGAATGGAACTAGACTAGAGGAAGAAATAGGAGGCAGCAACCTTTAGAGGACCAGCTTAGTCCATCAGTCAGAGGGGGCTCTGGGCACTGAAGGAGAACAAGCCTGGCATTCAGTGTCTAGCAGGGACACACCCAGACAGTATACACATTTGGGGGGGATGGAAATTTGTGTCCCCACCCACACAATTTTGAAACCTGAAGCCAGTTTGTTCATAGCTGAAAACAGACTAGTTAAACACACAACGCACACACAAACACAAACACATACAAAAGGGAGAGTTAAGCAGCAGGAGGAGTATATAAAACTAAGCCCAAAAATACAGGAGGACTAAGTGAAAAATGATATATTATGATATTATATCTAGGAAAATGCAGATATAGAGATATAGCTATAACGTTTTTCTTTACATGTACAGTATGTATATATGGGTCTACTTATTTTATAATGTTGAATTTCATAACATTGAGACCATAATTAACATCAAAAAGTCAAAACACTGAAAACCCAAAACACTGAAAACTCAGAAAATTGAAAGTGTGCTTCATAACACTGAAAACTACATTGCACAAGTAAATAACATCACCTTCACCTACAACAACTCCTAACTAACACACTTTCTACTACAAGCCCCCCTGCACCCCCCATGTGGGGTTCTCTGCCCTCCACACCCCCCATAAATTAAATATACCAACTCAAGATCGTACTACACTGGAAAAAAGTTAATTTCCTAACCTCACTGTATCAAACTCACCATACACTGAGGTTAGGAAATTAACTTTTTTCCACTGTAGTGTGATCTTGGAGTTGGTATATTTAACTTATGGGGGATGTGGGGGGTGCAGGGGGTTTGCCCCCCTGTAGAAATGGAGTACAAAGTGTGTTTGTTAGATAGCTGTTGTTATAGGTGGAGAGAATGTTATTTACAAATGCATTGTAGTTTTCAATGTTATGAAGCACACTTTCAATATTGTGAGTTTTCAATGGTTTGGGTTTTGGGATTTAGATGTTTTGGTCTCAGTGTTGCATTGCTGCCTCACAGCAAGAGGTTCTCCGGTTCGATCCTCGGCTGTGGTGCCTTCTGTGCAGAGTCTGCATGTCCTCCCTATGGTCGTGTGGGTTTTCTCCGGGTGTTCCAGTTTCTTCCCACATCCCAAAGATATGCTGTAAGTGGATTGGACACTCTAAATTAGCCCTAGGTGTGAGTGTGTGCATGTGTGTGCCTTCTGTGGAAGGTTGGGCGTCGGGCTGGCAACTTGACACTGTAAAACTCCACTACCAATCATGAGCAGACGGGTGATCCGCTGTGGCAACCCCTAACCGGTAAAAAGCCGAAAGAAGAAGAGGAAGGTCTCAATGTTATCAAATTCAATGTTCTGAAGTATACCCATATATATATATACATATATATATATATATATATATATATATATATATATATATATATATATATATATATATATATATATATATATATATATATATATATATATATATGTATATATATATATATATATATATATATACACACACACACACACACACACACACACACACACACATATATATATATATATATATATATATATATATATATATATATATATATATATATATATGGGTCTATATTAGTTGAGCGAAAGTCCGTTTACGCGAATACATAAACATCGACATGTATTGCGTGAAACAGACTTATAGCGAACGTCCAAAACCGCGATTTCGGAAATGTCGAATCACCTGGGTTGGCCTAGTCTCTGGAATAGCTGTATAAGGTATGTGTTGGATAGTTACGGACTTTAGGGTTAGGGTGCAGGTTAAGGTAAGTGCAGAGATAGGTTATGTATGTTAGATTTAGTGTAGGGTTAGAAGTAGGGTTTTGTTAAATGTATGTATGTGGATTATTTATTTTGTTTGGATATACCTATGTAGGGGAAGTGTGCGGTAGTTACGGATCTTAGGGTTAGGGAGGGGTTAAGGATAGTGCATAGATAGTTGTCTAAGTGGGGTTTAGTGTAGGGTTGAAGTAGGGTATTTGTGCTTTACTTTAGGGTTAGATGTAGGGTTAGGTTAGTGTATGTATGTACTTTATTTATTTTGTTTGGGTAGGTAGTTTTTAGCGGGTGGTGAGGTTGGCCAAATATGACAGTTCGATAGTTAAAATTTTAGTGCGTTTGGGATATTAGCGTTTCACGCAATACATGTCCGCGTTTTAGTAGTCGCTTAATAGTGTTTTTGCCCTCATAATATAGACCATATATATATATATATATATATATATATATATATACTGAATATAATATATATATATATATATATATATATATATATATATATATATATATATATATAGAGAGAGAGAGAGAGAGAGAGAGAACCACTCAGAAAAAAATAGGTAAAATGGGCCACAGCAAGACAAACAGTTCAATAAACTAATAAACAATTTACTGATAGAACAGCTTTACACTAAACACTCAGAAAAGCTGACAACAAAAGGTTATGCAGGAGTGGAGATGCGAAAGGAAGAAACTTGTGACAAAAATATACTTATTTAATGGATTTCTAGAGATAGTTTCTGTAGTGGCAAAAGTGATCTGAGAAGATTTAAGGAAGGCACTGCATTATGGGACAGGAGGCAGAGGTTCAGAACTAAAGAGCCTAAGCTGCTTGTTTTGGATCAGATTGGATGCAATAACACATAGGATGAGGCAGACAGATAAGACAATATTGAATCTGATGGTTTTCCAATTACTAATATAGGGATGTGAGAGCTGGACTGTAAGTAAAGCTATTTCACCAGAAAACTGATACTTTTGAACAAGACAATGATTCTGAGAAAGACTGAAGGCAAAAGAGGAAAGGAGCAGTAGAGGACAAGATGGCTAGAGAAGTTTACTGAACTAAGTAATATGAATTTGCAAGATCTTAAAGAAGTAGTTGCTTATGGGCAGGCCTTGTGTGCTACATTCCCTGAGGTCACACTCGAATAAATGACTAAATAACAATATAGCACAATGGTCACCTAAGTCATGGTCATATCCAGTTTAGCATTTCATCTCATCAGCCTATTTTTCTAAATGTTTTCTATATCAGTTTATCACTCAGCACACAAAATAATTTGAAAGCACCATAAAAAGTTAGATTCATCCATCATTGTATGCATAGGTTCATAGGTTCATAGGTAGGTACTAGGCTATCGGCCCAAGGGCCTATGTAAGCCTAGTCAACAAGGTTCCCTGGCTTACACCACCCAAGAAAGTTATCCCTTTGTGCCACTGTCGAGCAGAGACACAGAAGTGATCCCCTTGGTGCATTTCCTATTTCCCATCCACTCATTAAGATTTTTCTTGAAGAGTGCTAATGAAGAACTTTGCTTGACATAGATGGGTAGCCTGTTCCAGAGTTTGGGAAGTCTCTGGGACAGGAATCTATCCCTCCAGCATGTCCTGTTTATTGTGGTGATAAGGTTTAGATCCTTAGAGTGTGCAGCTTGGAGGGATTTTGATTTCTTTAGGTGTAGCATGTCCAGCAGCTGTGGGTTTGACATAGCTTTATATGTTAGGCAGAGATCACCACGGAGTAGGTGATATGCTATGGAGTAAAGCTGGAGTTTTTTGAGATGGTCAGTGTTTGAGGCCAGTAATCCTCTTTGTGAGGTACTTCTGTGTCCTTTCCAGCTGCTGCAGATGTCTTGTGAGGTGCATTTCAAAAAGGGGTGTTGTACTCTATAATGAGTCTAATGAGTGTCGAGTAGAGGGGAACAATGACCTCTTTTTTTTTGGATGAGAACCCTTTTATGATGAAGTGTGCCATGTAGAAGGATTACCTGACTACCATGGTGATGTTACTATCAAAGGAGAGACTACTGTCCACCTGGGTCCTAAGGTCTCTTATCACACATTCAGTGTTAAGTAGATTGCTGCCTTTGTGGTAGTCCATGGGTACAGAGTTTTTACCAAAGGGGATGACACTGCACTTTTTGGCATTGAGCTTGAGGCCATGGCTCTGACACCAGGCATCTGTCTAAGCGAGGCCCTTCTATAGCATGTCCACATTATTTGGGGACACGACTATGGTTCCTAGTTTGCAGTCATCTGTGAACTTCATTAGCCAGAGGCCTTCTGTGTTAGCCTGTACTTCAGAGAAGTAGATACCAAACAGGAGAGGTCCCAGGACTGAACCCTGTGTGGGTTCTGTCAGTGAGCCATTTGGCAACCCATCTTGTGATGTAGGGATTTATATCTAGTTTAGTGAGTTTAGCTATAATTCCAGAATGGGGGATCATGTTGAAAGCCTTGGCGAAGTCAAGATAGGCTGTGTGAACCACCTTACCCTCATCTACGGCTTTGGTGACTGTCTCAAACAAGTCAATCAGGTACAGAAGGCATGATCTGCCTTTCACAAACCTGAACTGGGTGGGATCCAGAGTTTAGAGGTTACCAAGGTCTTTGTTTATGAGTTCCATGATGATACGTTCCATGACGTTACAGACCAGGCTCGTCAGGCTAGTAGGGCGATAGTTCCCGGGATTAGTGGTAGCTCCCCCTTTGTGGAGTGGGATAACTGTTGCTCTGCGCCATTCAGTGGGCACAAAGCCTGATGCGAGGCTATTATTGAACATGGTGCTTAGGTGGGGAGCCAGTTAGTTCTGAAGTTCATGTAAAACACAGCCTGGGATGTTGTCTGGTCCCATGGATGCTGTGTTTTTGGCTTTAGAGAGTGCAGCTTTTACCTGCATAGTTGTGATTACAGGGACTCTGCATTCTTCCTGTATAGATATGGGTCCTTTAGGGGGTGGGGAGGGGGTAAAGTTAGCACTGAACCTATCTGCCAGGATGTTTGCATTCTCAGTTGGTTCTGTAATTTCCATGCTATTGTGCTGTAACTCAAAGCAGATCTGTGTGTTGCCATCGAGATTCTTGACATAGCTATAGAATGCTTTGTGGTTATCCTTAGAATTAGTGGTGATTTTGTTTTTGTAGCTAGCTTTGGAGGATCTTATAAGGGATCTCAGCTTCTTACTGAGGCTGATCAGGGAGCTCCTTCACTCATGGGATTTTACTCTCTTTTGCAACAGTTTCTTCCTTCTGTTGTACAGTTTGTTTATAGCAGGGGACTGCCAGATTGGCTTCCTTTTTTTGGAGGATAGCATCTTGGTTCTGTTTGGGATAGCACGATCCATGCACTTGTATAAGTGCTTATAGAGTGCATTTGTGTAGGATTCAGCAGTTGTAACTGTATTGTCCATCTGCATGGGTGTCATGAAGTTCACCACTTCTGTCTTAAGAAGCATAAAGTTGGCTTTGGAGAATTTTTTTACCATGGTTTCCTTAATGTGGGGTGGGGGTGGGATGCAGATATCAAGGGTGATTAGCTTATGGTCGTATCGGACCAATGAGGTTGTTGACTTCAGGTGTGGAACACCAATCACTCATGTTGGTAATGACTAGGTCTAGGATATTGTTGCCCCTGGTGGGGGTGTGGATAAGTTGATCCAGGACATTGGAGTTTATGAATTCCAGAAAGTGTTGAGCAAAGAAGTTGGTACATGAGAATTTTTCCTAATTAATTGGGGGTTAGTTGAAGTTGCCCATTATTAGGGTGTTTGGTTGACCCCTAATATTTTCCAGTAGATCATGAAAAGAGGAGTGGGAATCCTGGGGCATGGTGGGGGATCTGTAGCAAGCTACAATTTGGAATGCAGTTTTGCCCAGAGTCAGTTGCACTTGGATAACCTTGGATGCATTATGGTGAGCATCTAGCCTGGAGTTGTGGATATCCTTAATGAATATGGACACACCTCTGCCTTTGGTGTTTTGGTCCAGGTTACATGGTCGAAAAGTGTGGCATGAGTTATAACCTGATAGTGTAGGGGTGCTCTCTGGAACCTTGCCTGGAGCTTGCCTGTTCCTGTTAGATAGATTGCTGAAAACAAAGTTGCCTTGCCAGATACAAACTCCAGAGGTTACAAACATACATCGGAATGTATAGAACATCATGGCATGCAATGCCAGTAGCTAGTCCTTTACTTGATATTGATATACATTATTAATTTTAATTGCTTCAGCACATCTCCAAATAGTATACATCACACTTATTGCACATCAAATTATTTTCTCTTATACCAGAGCTGACATATATCCCTTTCAACTCCTTTATAGTGAGTGATTGTTACAATGGTTTCTGCATTTGTTTTGAAATTTGTTAATTGGGTAAGTGAATTGGACCATTTTGAACATTTTCATTCAATGACAAGGATGTAAATGCAACCTTCATAAGAAAAATCAAGAAAGGCTGGAAAAAAAGACAATGTTTTGGAAGGTGAAAGGAAACAGCAGTGCCAAGAGTACCCCCCCCCCCCCACCCCAGCATATACAGAGGGAGAGCACATGAGACTCCACACAAGCAGGGAATGCCAAAAATGAAGTAATGCCATGTCCCACTCTTTTCTCACTTATCTCAGGAATTAGGTTGACATGTCCCTCCATAGCATCTTTTCATATGTTTGGTACTTTTTCTGGCACATAGTCAAATTCATATTTAATATGTATTTCTTACCTTGTCTTTAAACTTTAGCAGTCTCAGTGTATCAACAGGTAGTACACTCACTAGAAGGTCAGAAGGAAGGCTGGGGGTTCCATTCCCACCTCAACTACTTGACTTAAGTACTTTAATTTTTGACACTGCTGTACCGCAAAAGTGGTGGCGCTACATTCCTGAGTGTACCATCCTTCAGATAAGGTGTTAAACCATGGCCCACATTGCTGGCAGTTCATGTCAATGTAAAAGATCCAATTAGACTTACCAAAAAGGAGTAGGGAAGTTCCCAGTATCATGGTCAAATTTCCCCTAGTCAGAATGAACACCATCTCCGATATTCTCTGAAAAGAAGCTGTGCACCCAGTTATCAAAAAGGAAACAAGTACAAAATAAAATAAATTCCTTCATCACTACCATTGTTTATTGTTTGATTCTGCAGTGGTGTTAAGGGAGATAGCCCTAACTTTGGCCTAGGTGATACAAGTTAGTGGCTTGGATGCTTGGCAACAATGGCAGTGGAGGGCAGGTGAGCCCATGACATCCCTACCACCTGTCCCCTACCTTGTATCTCTAAAGAGCAGGTCATAGATGCCATCTCTAAGGCCAAAAACACAGCATCTATGGGACCTGATAACATCCCAGGCTGCATCCTGCATAAGCTGCAACATAAATTAACGATACCATTAGGTACTATTTTCAATCATAGTCTAAGCACCAGCTTCATATCACCTGAATGGAAAACAGCCACCGTTATTCCCTTGCACAAAGGTGGTGTTTCCACTGACCCCGGGAACTATAGACATATTAGCCTGACTAGCCTTATTTGCAGGGCCATGGAGCGAGTCATCATAGACCTTATCAACAAAGATATAGGTAATCTCCAAACACTTGACCCTACTCAGTTTGGATTTGTCAAAGGAATATCATGCCTGTTAAACCTGGTGGACTTCTTTGAAACAGTCATTAAAGTCCTGGATGAGGGAACATCTGTCCATACAGCCTAACTGGACTTAGCTAAGGCATTTGATACTATCCTCCACTCAGGCATCATTGACAAATTCACCCAACTAGGCAGCAACCTTTATATCGTTAGATGGGCCACTAACTGGTTCACTGATATAACTCATATAGTCAAAATAGGGGAATCCACAGCTAATAGCAGACCTGCCACCAGTGGTGTTCCACTGGGATCAGTCCTGGGACCTCTACTGTTTGCAATCTATTTCTCCGAAGTACAAGCAAAAATTAATGTCTCTGGCTGACAAGGTTTGCTGAAGACTGCAAAGTGAGAGCAGTTATAGAATCTTCAAATGATGTCAACATCCTACAAGAGGGCCTTACACAAACAAATGACTGGTGCCAACGTCATAGCGTTAAACTCAATGCAAAACATTTTATTATCATTCCTTTCAGGAAAGGTGATGTTCCTGCTAACTACCACATCAACAGCAATACTTTAAATGCACAGTCAGTGGTGAGAGACTTGGGCACACAGGTTGAGAGCAACCTTACCTTTGAACACTATGTCTCCACAGTGGTAAGAAGGGCATTCTATATTGCTCATCTCATAAGTAAGGGCATTGCTTTCAGAAAAAAAGAAGTTATAACCTCCCTGTACTCTTCCCTCATCAGGCCAATAATTGAGTACAATGCCCTTTTGGTATGTACCTTTCTAAGAACCTGCAGCAAGTGGAGAAACCACAAATGTTCCTCACAAGGAAAATTTATGGTCTTCACCATCTCTCCTATGGGTATCATCTGAAATCACTGTCATTTTATTCTGTTTCATTGCAGACTACTCAGAGGTGATCTCTGCCTTGCATATAAGGCAATCTGTCTTACTAGAAATACTTCATATGTGAAAGTCAAATGGTACATGGGTTACTCACTCTAAAGACCTTAACCTTGCATGTGACATTAATAAAATCTGCTGGAGGGACATATTTGTCACCCAGAAGTTATCACACCTTAGGAACAGACTCTCACTTCATGTCAAACAGAGCACCTCACTGGACCTCTTCAAACGCACTCTGGATGACTGGGTGGGTGACTGTAAATTCACCACAGTGGTTCCACCTATGTCCCTCTGCACAAGGGCAATAGATGCTGATCATGGAAATGAGGGTATGAACTTTGCTAGGCTTGTAAGGGCCCTATGGCCTTTAGCATAATAACTTCCTTTGATCCTATAATCTTATGATCCTGAGGGAGGTGGTGAAGACTGTGAAGCCTGCTGTATGTTACACAGATCATCTTGCAAGATTGAAGGATGTGATGGGATGCAAATAAATATCCTGGTGGTTGAGAACTAGGTTCACCAAACAACTACTTTGTGGTAGCCTTCATTATATATGTGTGAGGACATGCATCCACATGGGCAGGACATTATCTCTGCTGATAAAGACGTCTTGCCACCCCCTCCCATAGGGTGGAGTTATAACATTCAGTTGCTGTCATTACTGGTCATCCAAATTTTCTCATTGCTATGATGCCAATGAAAGCCAAAGAACCCACATGGCTGCCTGAATGAAGGCACTTCCTGGACAGGCCTTGCCTTACTCAGGTCTATATTAGAACATCGAAGTTTCACTCCTTCGAATGTTCTAATATCGACACCTAAAAACCAAAAACTGAAAATAGCAAAGTTTTAGATAACCAAATTCTTTCCTAGGGAAAGAATTTGGTTGTCCTTTCCTGTTGCTTCATTATTTTCAGCTTTGCGGTGGAAAGTTACGGTCGGGTTCAGGTAAGTGTGCGATTGTGTGGACGTGAAGGTTAGAGTGTGATAGGTAAGTTAGGGATAGGGCGTGGGTCAGGTAAGTGTGAAAATGTGTGGACGTAAGGGTTAGGGTGGAATAGGTGAGTTAGGGTTAGGGCACGGGTGAGGTGTGTGTGCGATAGTGACGGATCTTAGGGTTAGGGTTTGGGTTAAGGTAATTGGGTAGATAGTGGTGTATGTACAGTTTAGTGTAGGTTTAGATACCAGATTTTAGGTGTATGTGTGTGGATTGCTGTTTGTTTGGTGTGTTTGTGTTGTGTGTATGTGTTTTGGAACAGCAAATATTTTCCCTAGGAAAAAATTCGATGTTCTAAATTTTTGGTCTTACCGGTTTTTGGTTACCAGGTGTCCATATTAGAACATTCAAAGACGTGAAACTTCTATGTTCTAATATAGACCCCCTTACTCTTGGTGAAATTCTCAGAACTGAGGAACAGATGGTGTCTGTCTTATTGGTGGTAGGCTTGATGGCTGGCAGGAGCAAATCTCACCCCCCCTCCCAGAAAAAAACACCTTTCTTACTTTATGATAGTCATTAAAACTTTCAGCTAATTTGATGAAGACAGTGTCATCACTAATACTTAGAGCTTCATGTTTTGATTTCTTTTGAGTTGCTTCTAAAAAAGTTTAAATAATCCTTTAGATTTTCTAGAAAACGTTTTTCTACTTCATTTTTTATTATACTGATGATATGCATCCCTGTGAAAATGTTCACATTACCCTTGATGTCTCTATCTTTCTTACATCCTAATAATTCATAACAACATCATCATTATTTATCCTGTTTTTATCATTCCTTTTCCTAAATGTTCACATTTTCTTAATTTATTTTGCATTCCTTTTAGTATGTTGTAACCACTAACACTTTCTTGCAATCTTTCTATAAAACCCTCTGTGCATAATTTTAATGTAGTGAATGGAGAGCCATTATTACACTTACATATCAGTTAAATGACATCCTGGTTCAGTGCTATTATATCATGGGACTATCCTTAATAACCCTTATAAGGGTGTTTAAGAACTGTTAAGTAAACCCTGTGCTTTTAAGATCACCTGTGGCACTACCAGTGTATTAATTAAAACCACACTGGATACAGAAAAGGAAACCACAGGCTAGTAAAACAAATCCTGTGTGATACAATAAACCACTATCTAAACCACAATAGTCCAAGGTGCCAAATGGATAAATCCAATACATACATTACACCGAAATTAATAATCTAGCACATAGTTTAATGTTAATCACTTTCATTTCAGATTTACAGAAAATTCATCAGAACAAGTTAAAATTCAACAACCAACCAGCAGAAATACAAAATTAAAAATTGTCATGTGCCTAATCAAACCAATAAAAACAATGACTCAATTCCCATTTAATCATCCAACCAATAAGTAATAATCATCCAACCAATAAGTAAGTCACATCAATTAAATGAATAACACTAATCAAGTAACTTCCGAAAACTTTAATTTCAGCAATGTATTTATTGAACAGACTTCATTGAGCACAGGATACTGCATGGCATTTAATCTCAATTGCCATTTTAGTTCACATTTATTTAAGTGTGCATTAGTGATAACCCCCCCCATAAAGTCGCTCTCTACCTGTTCAGTAATAACAGATTTAAAATTATGCATTGGATAACCTTTAACATGTCTAAATAAAGCATTATTAGTATTACATTTACTTATATCCCACATGTGCTCATACACTCATTCCTTTAGTTTTCTAGTAATTATTCCCACATAAAATGCAGAGCAGAGTGTACAGCAAGCTATATAAGTAACTTGGGATGAATCAGAATTGAAATATCAATTTAGCCGAAAATTATTTTCCATTAATAAGGACAGCACAAGAAACCAAAATATGGGGCACTGTGAATAATGACCACATATATTCATACCTGTTTTTGTATTATTATTATTATTATTATTATTATTATTATTATTATTATTATTATTATTATTATCATTATCGCTCTTTGAATTTTTATTCTGTTCCAACATATTTTTAAGGGTTCTGTCTTTCCTATATACCACATAAGGGTATATCACTGATCACATTGTTGAGTCTATTGATAGAAGTTATAATGACCCAATTTTTTTTCAAACAATGCATGATGTCATAGCCATCAATACAAGAAGCTGTAATGAATTTGCTGCCCATCATGTTACATGACCCCCATATTACATTGCTCATTAGGGGCTATTGTAGAAGTTGCACCAAGTAATGGGGTATAAAAATCATGTAGTCTCTTATACATAATGTCTACTTTGATCTCATTCAAAAATTCCCAGGGTAACCTGTTTTAGTACTTTGCCTAAGAAAACTGTAACTTCTACAATAGCCACTAATGAACAATGCAATATGTGGTCATGGATAATGATGGGCAGCAAATTCATTACAACTTTTTGTATTGATGGCTATGACATCATGAGTTGGTTGAAATAAAATTGGGAACGGAAAGTCTGTTGGTCCAGATGACATACCTGTGGAAGCATGGGGGTGTTTAGGTGAAATGGCAGTGGAGTTTTTAACTAGATTGTTTAATGAAATCTTGGAAAGTGAGAGGATGCCTGAGGAATGGAGAAAAAGTGTTTTGTTACCGATTTTTAAGAATAAGGGTGATGTGCAGAGCTGTAGTAACTACAGAGGGATTAAACTGATCAGTCACAGCATGAAGTTATGGGAAAGAGTAGTGGAAGCTAGGTTAAGAAGGGAGGTGATGATTAGTGATCAGCAGTATGGTTTCATGCCAGGAAAGAACACTACAGATATGATGTTTGCTCTGAGAGTGTTGATGGAGAAGTACAGAGAAGGTCAGAAGGAGTTGCATTGTGTCTTTGTGGATTTAGAGAAAGGATATGACATGGTGCCTAGAGAGGAGTTGTAGTGTTGTATGAGGAAATCGGGAGTGTCAGAGAAGTATGTAAGAGTGGTACAGGATATGTACAAGGGTAGTGTGACAGCAGTGAGGTCTGCGGTGGGAGTGACGGATGCATTTAAGGTGGAGGTGGGATTACATCAAGGATCAGCTCTGAGAGCTTTCTTATTTGCAATGGTGATGGACAGGTTGACAGACGAGATCAGATAGGAGTACCCGTGGACTATGATGTTTGCAGATGACATTGTGATCTGTAGTGAGAGTAGGGAACAGGTGGAGGAGACCCTGGAGAGGTGCAGATATGCTCTAGAGAGAAGATGAATGAAGGTCAGCAGGACTAAGACAGAATATATGTGCGTGAATGAGAGGGAAGACAGAGGAATGGTGAGGATGCAGGGAGTAGAGGTGGCAAAGGTGGATGAGTTTAAGTACTTGGGATCAACAGTTCAGAGTAATGGTGAGTGTGGAAGAGAGGTGAAGAAGAGAGTAAAGGCAGGATGGAGTGGGTGGAGAAGAGTGTCAGGGGTGATTTGTGACAGACGAGTACCAGTAAGAGTGAAAGGGAAGGTCTACAAGAGGGTAGTGAGATCAGCTATGTTATATGGGTTGGCGATAGTGGCATTGACAAAAAGGCAGGAGTCAGAGCTTGACGTGGCAGAGTTGAAGATGTTAAGATTTGCACTGGGTGTGATGAGGATGGACAGAATTAGGAATAAGTATATTAGAGGGTCAGCCCAGGTTGGAAGGTTTGGAGACAAAGCCAGAGTGGCAAGATTACATTGGTTTGGACATGTGCTGAGGAGGGATGCAGAGTATATTGGGAAAAATATGCTAAGGATGAAGCTGCCAAGTAACAGGAAAAGAGGGAGGCCTAAGATAAGGTTTATGGATGTGGTGAGAGAGGACATGCAGGTGGTTGGTGTGACAGAGCAAAATGCAGAGGACAGGAAGAAACGGAAACAGTTGATCTGCTTTGGCGACCCCTAACGGGAGCAGCCGAAAGAAGAAGAATTTTGCTTTTTGCCTTAAATCTGACAAGAGGGACTACTCACCCACTTCATCTTGCCTTGGTCCAGTAAGTTATCAGGGACTAGTACTCTTTAGATTAGTCAGGAAAATATAGTAAGATTAGTGAAATAGTGTTTTTCTGTAACTGTGTGACTCTTTCCAGCTGTGTTATTTTCACTACATTCTGTGACTGAATAGATATTTGGTATTTTCTTGTTCTTTTATTGTTTATTATTAAACATATTTAAACTTTACATTGTGTTTGATCCTTTTAGAAAATATTTAAGTTTTTAGAGTATGTGCATATATTTATTTGGTGACAGCTCCGGCCACTCCTGAAAGCCTTGCGATTGGTCAAACTACTATTTGTATTAATATTAATTTCACTCAGTATAATTGGCTACCCTTGCAAGTGCCTTAGGTAGCTGGCTTTGTAGTGCCTAGTGGCAGTGATAACTAGATAGCTAGTAAACCTGTGCCAGCTTTTCCCAGGTGTGTGTATGTGTATGTGTGTGTGTGTGTGTGTGTGTGTGTGTGTGTGTGTGTGTGTGTGTGTGTGTGTGTGTGTGTGTCAGCTACTAGGACAGGGACACGAAGCACTGGTTTCACAGAGAGAGATAGTGGTGGGGGACTTGGCTTCAGCACTCAGCTGAGGACTTAACTCTGCATCTGTACCAGTGGGGAGTCTTACGGGGGACCAGGAAGGAGACACATAGAGACACCTAGACCCCAGGCTGAGTGTCCTGTGCATTCTTGTGGAAATTGTGCTTGATGCAGAGAGGTAAGCATCTGGAAATACTGAGTGTATCTATTTGTATTTCAAGTGCACATTCCTCTCCAGTGTCAGTCATGATAATTCAGGCTCGTTGATTACTGGCCAGTGTGGGGACCATCAAATATTGGTTGTCAGTGGTGGGACCATCACATATTGGTTGGAAGTGGTGGGATCATTACAGCATCCATGTCTTTAGTTACGATCTGCGACTTGATCATAATGCTCTATATCATGTGAAACAAAGATCTAATCATTATCTGTCTTGTAATAATGTAAGAATACTATTTCATTTGCCTCACTTTCCTTGTTTTTATACATTACAGCCAGAGTAATATTGCAGTCACTGCCACATATTAACTTCTCCATCTTTATTTTGTCATTTTTCACTCCTCACTGTGTATAACAGGGTGACAACTGGAATTCTACTTCACTGGGTCATCTATTTGTATCAGACCATTCACATCACAAAATAAAATCAGAATCTAGCCTGAAACCTGTCTCAAAGTTGCTTCTTGTATTCCATTTGTGACATCTTCAAATTACATGTAATTTAAATGGTCAGATATACTATATGCTCATTTTTATCGAATGATGTGTCTCATACTAAAAGTATCATATACTGTACATTCAATATGCATAAATTTCATTTAATTTTCTTCTAGCAGAATATTCTCCAGGTCTGTGCAGATGCCATAGAACATTATATACACACACATACTGGCAACTTTGTCACTGCAATCAATAAGCACTTTATAACCACATTTAAATATCATTTCTGCTCTATTTCTCTTCTAAATGGCACTATTAACTCATATTGCTTTATCCTCATATCATTAGGTATCTGACAGTATTAGTCACATAATTAATTTGGTTACAGTGATTTTGGGAAACGGGAACTTGTTTCTAAAATAAAATCAGTTGATCATATTTCCTATGAGACATCATAGAACCATAATAATACAGTATTCAAGGGCTGCATTGCTTCCAAAAGCATGCAACAACTCTGGAAACACGTCAAATCACATAAGAAAGAATTACAGAAATACAGCATAAGGACTCCCAGACAGTTCAAGTGGTAGCAGAATGAACTAGGCTGATAAAAATAATTTCCATGCCTAATTAATATGCTACCAATACAGATAAACCCTATATGAGCTAAAGAAAGGGCAGTTCTGTGTCCATTGCAAATGCTGAGAAGAGTATTATTGGCAAACTTCAAAAGCTGAGGCAAAACTGATTTCATGTACTTTAATTATGACATGTCTTTATTAAAAGACCTAAACACCATGAAAAATTAAACCAAGAAAAATAAATCAGTTATCGTCTAGCATGTAGTTTCTGTGATAAGTGTTATACAGCTGCTATAAATCTGTATATACTGTGAACATGTATTATCATATTGCCATTTTAAGACACATGTATAACATTGTCATTTGAAGAATTACTGTATCCCATAATGCATCAAGTCTAGTGTCAGTTGCCATGTGTTTGTGAGGAATGAAAGTTAGCCTTGTTCTTATTTCCTTCTGTTTCACACAGAAGACAAGTTACCATTTTCCCTGGTGTTATTGGCAATGCCATGCCACATAGGTGGGTAACAGACTCATAGTTGGCTCATACGGAGCCTATTACTGCTCTTTCTGGTGCCCATCAACACTAAGCCACATGATCTCTGCCACTCTTTCATGCAGAACAAAAAAAAAAAAAACAATGCTGTGCTCCTCTGCTCTGTTTTAAGGAAGAGTGCCCCCATCCTCTGTGTACTGGCCTCCCATCAACACGTAGAGCAAAGCCAAACAAAAAAAAGTCAGTTCTTAGCACTCACATTTTACTCTCTTTTACAAATTACACCCAGGATAGCTGCCACCCTACCCTAGTTATGCTATGGCTTGGCAAACATAGGTTTGGGGTTGGTACAATGGTTAAGGTACTTAGCTTATTGACACAAGGTACAGAATTTGATTCTCACCTTTGGAAGTGAAATTGACTCAGTTTAAAATGCCCCCCCATTTGCAGCTAGCCTAGTACTAACCTACAGGTGCACAGCATGAGAGCTTCTCACTACCTGTAACAGTAATATTCCTATATGTTCTATTCCTTTCATACAAATACAAAGTCCTGATCTCCTACTGTTTATTTCTGGAGCTGGATATAGCTATGGACTAGTATGCTTCTTCTTTATGTTGGCAGTATTTCATCTTTATGCTCAAGTTCTAAAGTTGAATTTTAAAGTGCTACATTTTTAGCCAGACAGGCAATGTTGGGTACTTGAAATCACTAAACATGGCAAGCATTTTTCTAGCTTACAAGTATTTTTACTTGTAAGCTAAATAAATGCTTGTCATGTTTAGTGATTTGGTTCATGGGTAGAATTTTTGCCATTCATACTTTTTACATTTTTATTTGTAAGGCACGAGGTACTGTTTACATATTTAAATAGTACAAATGCTGTTTAAGAAAGAAATTAAACATACCTGTTTTGGATAAAATAATATTTAATAGAATCTTTGCTATTGTTTGTTTGTGTTCCATAGCAGGCATCAAGTTTCAAAGCAAACTTTTCACTAATGCCAGTAACGAATGCTCCAATATACATGAAATCCTCAACCTTCAAATGGATTGGTGAGTCACTTTCTAGATATGGTGAAGTATAATCTGCGGTTTTAAACAAGGCCATCTTAACTGTATATTGTCCAACACCTGTGATTGTTATATTAGAAGTGCTAAACAAATAAAAAAAAAAAACACAAGCTTAGTGCAATATTGCAAAATACAGAACATCTATAAAAAATTAACATGGAACTATAAATATGCACAGTGCAAGTAGTTGTATTTTACACTAACATTCATGACTAATTCCACAGGAGATTATTATTTTTTTTAGAAATAAATCTTCTAGCATGCACACATTATTTTAATTTATATTAATGTACTTTTGCATGATCAGTACTTTGTGAATTACTGATTTGTTTTCACAATTTACAAATGCCCGAATTCTAATTCATAGTATGTAGAACTTTTAGAGACGGTAGACATTATGATACCAAATTAAAGACAGAAAAATAAAACAAACAAATAAAAATATTTAATATATCACACCCTTATTGTGGGATTGCCGCTTAAGCTTCTGCCACATCAATAGATTTTTTTCTACATTGAGCCCCCTCCCTTATCATCGCACTAAGAATTAGAAGCAGTAGAAAAATAGTTCATTTGTACCACAATTCTCTACAGTCACTGGGGTCTATAAAGCAACACTGACATATTTTTGCCAGTGCCATGGTATTCAGGGTTAAATCACTACTAAGGCTCAGGTGAGTCACATTCAGTTAGTGGTGCAGGTGTTTGAGGAACTGGCAAGGAAGGTTGGGCATGCCAATCCTGAGGGAGGGTGGCCTAATGGTTAAGGTATTTGCCTTGCAAACACAAGGTGCAGGGTTTGAGTCTCACAAGGGATAATTGGCTAGGCTTAAAATGGCTCGCAAGGGCAGTTAGCCTAGTACTAATCTATGAACCTATGAATACATTTGTACTCACCTCACATTTGATCCATGGAAGCATTCAGGTACATGTACAGGGGCATTGTCTTTAAGGAGAATAGGTGGGAAGCATTGGCTGGGTTGCTGCATTAACAGCATTCCAGCACATCCCTACTGTGTGTCCACCCTTGGACATTCAACAGCTGTTTGCTTGTGAAAGGGGAATGTAGAGCATAACAGAAACAACTGACCAAAACAACAGCATTAACATGCTGCAACAGAGTCCTGAAATGCCCTGAATATGGGGGTGGGGGCTGATCTCATGGAGTCTAAGTGTGGATAAGATAGACCGTGTGAACAAGGGCATAAGTCAATAATAGTCATCTATGGGACATATTTTGGAACTGGGCTATTTTTTACTTGTGAGTTCTGCTGAATTAAAGTTTCTGCGCAAGCGTCAATACCAGCATTACATTAATCAATTCTCCATATATTTACCTGTACTAGTTCATTGTAATCCGACTGCACCTCTTGTCATTCTGCCTGACCAAGCTTAGTTCCTCCTTTTTCATTTAAAATGTCTCTGAAATATTTACTTATTTGTCGGTTATTAATGTGCTAACTGGCTAAGCCCGTTTTGAACCCATGCCTCCTTACTAGGATAGTGGGAGGCCATGATCCGGTTAAGTCACTTGTGCACAGCCACATTGTTTGCAATATGATCCCACATGAAAAGATTTCAGGAATGCATAACCAAATTCACGAGGAACTTACACCTTCAGCCCTCATAACTATATAACCAAACAGTTCTGAAAGAAAATTCTCATGCTTAGTGCATGATGCTATTAGGCTATTGTTCCCAATCATTCTTATATTTTGTTTGATTTGTTTTTAATTATAGTATAAGGAACTGGTATCTCAGCTAGAATTCTTTCTCTGCTGTATGCCTAGTGCTGGTATAGGCCTCTGATGAGCATAAGCCCAATGGGACAAAGAAGGCATTGAATAATGGCAAATAATTATTTAAATAAAAGATGCAAGTAACAGAAAGTATTTTTCTTAAATCCTGCATACATTTATATTCCTAGTAAAGTAAAATACATTAGTTGTAGATGCAAACATATGGCACATATAAAAATAGCTGTACATGAACAAATCTAGATGTGAGTCTCTAATTAACCAGAGGAGGAGGAGGAGGCGGGGGTTAAAGATATCAAAAAAGGAAGGCTCAAATTACTTGAGTTTCAAGTACAAAAAAAAAAAAATCAAATGGCATCCTTTGTGTAGCTACAGGTGTAGTGGGGTACCATGTGTAGGCATAACAGTTTCTCCAGTGCCCCCCAACACACCATACACACACGCACACACGCACACATGCACACACACACACACACACACACACACACACACACACACACACATACATCATTAAGGTAATGACAGGCATTAATAAGATACTTTGACAGTGTTTACGGTGTATACTTCTTAAGATTAGTATCCCTCATGTTTAGATGACAGGTTGACAATAGAACACATTAACATAAGCTACAGATTTTTTCACCATACTGTATGATTATAGAAGGATGATAATTTGAAGCACCGTTATATTCAGTACTGTGACAATATGCTATATTATGCAGAATTATTTGATAAAAACAGTATTTTTTTCTGCTAGCACAAATGTAGTAGCATTTCCTGAGAACAAACTATGCTTTGGACATTGTCTGCTGTATTTGCTATACATTCTGTTAGTTTACACTTTTTTCTTCTACTTGTTTGTAATGAAGTGCTGGTGAACCACATGTTTTTACTGGTGCTGTTGTTCATTTAAAGTGCATTGAATATATTTGATAGGTGCTATATTATTTTTACGTAACCTGCTTTTTGCCAGCCATGCAGACAGGCTTAGCTTCTTTCAGATGTGATATTGATATATTTTAATAGTTTTGTACATATTTTTTCTTTATTGTGCATTGAATATATAAGGCAAGCATTATTTTCTTCCTACGTAATATGAGAGACTTCATTAATTTGTCCACAGAGAAATTACACCCCTCTGTTAAGCTGACAAGTATTGTCTACCCTTGCTCTCTTTATATTGTATCTCTGAAAATTACTACTGTTGTCAACCTACATACTGACATTTTTAGCAATATACAGTTGTGCACCACTTAACATACTTCCGCATAATGTCTGACCACATTTATGTCCATACTGTGCTAAGCAGACGTAAATATGAATGACCATTGTGCAGATGGACATTAAGCAAAGCACAATGCAAAGCACAAGGTGTTCACTTAACGTCCATGCTGCTTAACGTTCTATGGGATAAAAACCTAACCCAGACTTTAAGCCGCACACAGCTGTAATATTTTTTTGTGGCTATCCCTGGCTAGTGACTATTATGATCCATAATACAGGAGTCTATATGTCTCTGTTTATTTGTTTTGCACTGTTATAGAAATATTTTATGTGCATATTTCAGAAAACAGACTGAATTTAGTGCCATACCATATATGTCTGTGAGACATTAATAGCTGCCAAGTATTAATAGTAGTGCTTAAGACATAAGTGTTTTGTAGCATACAAAAATCTGGGTTAAACTACTCTACTTTCTTAAAAGTACATACTCATTTACCTGCTAGCAAATTTGCTCACTGCCCTGTACTTTCCAAACACTCCCTGATATCCTTACAAAGGTGTTTCTTAATAACTTACCAAATAACCTCAGGGAACAGTGGAGAAGGTATGGTATATTTGTCTATATTTTCTTAACCTCTACACCTCTCACAGTTTAAGCTTATTTTCCTCCCTTTCTCTGATAACTAGGCTTTAAACTGCCTGTGTTCTTCTCTTTCAGCTACACACAGTGAAACTATTGTAATGCATCACCATCCATCTTCCTGAAAACTGCATCTAGCTATATTACGCGTGCACACTACTAGAAGACGCCAGCCTCTTCCACTAAAACTAAGTCAGTATAATTTTTCTTCCACCCAATAGCTGCTTAGCAAACAATAGCATATCCTGCAATCTTGCAAATAAGCAATACGTTTTCCTAAAGTTGAAACAGTCTATTTCTAACAGTAACATCTTAAACTAGGTAGAAAGTCTAAAAAAAATACTTGAGTTACAGTCCCTAAAAAAAAAAAATAAATAACTTGTGGACAAGTCAACCTCCTAACTTAAATTAAGCTTAGTAAGATACTTTACCTCAATATACTGACTGTCATAGTTCTGCTTGCTGCTATTTTTTTTTTACCATCAGAAATATTGGCACAATTTGCTTATGGTAGACTGATCTCTGTAATATTGCATTAACATGCTCACATTTCTTCTAAAGACAGCTCCAGTGATTGCTTCTCTTGAGAATACAATACTTTGTGTGTGTGTGTCCTACTCCGTTTAATACTCGCTTTACTTTGGCTCCACTATATTTCCCTATCCTACCCCTAATTTCCACCCAACCCCACTGCACCTACATTTCTACTTCCCAATCCATGTCCACCACTCACAATTAACCAATAACAACCTCTAGCAACATGTCCCCCATTCTCCATCACTATTAAGACCTCTACCCTAATTCTCTTCCAGCCTTCAATAATACACCCTATGCACTGTAAATATACACTACACAATAACCTAGCAATCGTACACTACAGCAAGCACTAGTCCCACTATCATGAAGTACATGACATAACTTGCATTTCTGTCAAGAGCAAAACTTTTCTTTTGCAATCACCATAACACTACTCACCCTTCTCACACACATCATAATCTTATAATCCTAGTAAAGCACCACATTTCTCAACCATATGTCCTAAACTATATGCACAGTAACAAGTAAATAAACACACCTTAAAACACTTAAAGTTCAGTAAGTCATCATTCTCCACCTACCTACATACACATAAAAAGGCTACATATTATTACACATACAGTGGATAAAAAAATGTACACACCCCTGTTAAAATGCCAGGTTTTTGTGATATAAAAAAAACGAGACCACGATAAATCATTTCAAAACTTTTCCCACCTTTAATGTGACCTACAACCTGTACAATTCATTTGAAAAACAAATAAATCTGTTAGGGAAAAATATAAAAAAATAAAAAAAACATGCAATAAGCTGAATGCATATGTGTGCACACCTTTAAAATTTTATTTATTTTTTATTTATTTTACATTTGTTGACCGGGCTAGTCCAACTGGATATATATCCGTTTACAGTAGAGGCCCGGGGAGAAAAGCTCCAATACATGCATAACTAACACTGTTATATCACAAAAAATTTATCTTGAAACAATATAAAAGTTTAAAAAGTTTAAAAAGAGAAATTGCAAAAAATAAAAATTTAAAAACTTATAAGATAAGTTCAATAAATTGAAAAAAAATAGGCATACTTTTAAGAAGTAACTCTCAACAATAGAAAGTGTAAGTTCGGAGCTCAGGTTGGGGGAAGGGTAGCAAAAAATTAATGTGAGGAGACATACTTTCAGTCGGGATTAGTACAAGGACATAGCCATTGAGTTTTAAGATGTTCTTTGATATGTTTTTTGAACAGAGAGGTAGAGTCTTGATTAGTTATTTCTTGAGGGAGTTTATTCCAGTGTTTACCTATGGAATTAGAAATTAACGCATCTCCAGCTTTATTGTAAGATTTAGTTGAGGATACTAGGAGTTTATTTGCAGAGTGAAGTGTGGCTAGATTTTTATAAGGAGAAATCAGTCTTGCCAGGCTAGGAGTATTATCAGGGAAGTGAAGGGTCTTATGAATGACAAGTAATTGTTGGTAGAGTAGGTGGTTGTTAAGCTCTAGCCAGTTTAGTTGTTTGAGGTTGAGACAGTGGTGAGTTCTGAGGGGAGTAGCAGTAATGAATCTGGCTATACTATTATAACAGGTAGAGAGTTTGGTAATGTTATTTTTAGATAAGGTAGTATATATAGCTGGGGCATAAAAAAGGGTGGAAATCAGGTGGGTCTGTGCAATGTTTTTTCTGGCTGTTGGGGTAAGGAATACTTTGATGAAGCACCTTTTGATTTAATTACAGCATTCTGTCTTCTTAGGTACACACCTGCCATCAGTTAAAGAGAGAACCAAAAATATGTAGACAGGAGCAGGATATGGCACAGTATCAAAAAAACAAGTGCAACTAAAAACAAATAAGGTACCAAGCCTGCAAGGCTAGAAAGCAAAGTATAATTTATTAAACAAAACAAAGGTACAGGTAAGCACTTTTGCGATCTACTAATCACTTCATCAGACAAACTTGTTAGAAGACAACCAACATTTATACACAGCAGTACATTCATTTTGTCCATGATTTGTTTTTGTTATGACATGGTAGCTTGGATGAATTGAAGGCTTTCATTGCTTATATGCACACTACCACTGATTTTCTTAGATTTACTTATTACTACTCATTTGATGAGATTAAAATTTTAGATGTCAAACTTAAAACAGATTTGAGAAGCCTATCCATGAGTGTACATAGAAAACCAACTAGAAAAAACAGTTATTTATATAATAACAGCATGCCTCCCAGCCATGTTACAAGAAATGTACTTAAAGGCCAGGTTTATAATTTGATGAGGTTGCACAACAATGATTTAAACTTACAACTGGCTTTAGAATCCCTTAAGAAGGACTTTCTTAGCAGGGGTTATAAAGAAGTTGAAATTGATTTTTGTATCTCTAATGCTTGGAATGAAAGGGCAGGTAGATGTAAGCCTTATTTCACTGAGGGGGTGGTTAGCACAAATACTAACACTTCTACACTGAACACTGATACTTTCAGGGGTTTCTTTGCAATATTCCAGTGACATTAACAGGTACTGTGATATTATTAAATGAAACTGGGGCATATTGCATACCATAGATGGGATAAAATGAGTTATTGGTGAAGCACCACATTTCTCATTTAGAAATAATGAATCTCTTAGGAAACATCTTTGTTACAGCACCCAACAGTATATAGCTGGGGTTGTAACTAGTAGACTGGGCATGTTTTCATGCAGGAGATGTTCTGTTTGTAAGTATATTCATTCTGCACAGGTTTATGTCCATCCTATTCTAGAATTCAAAATAGAATTGGACTTGTATGCTGATTGTAGATCCATGAATATAGTTTCTTTTGCTTTCTGCCATGTGTGTCATGCTTTTTATATAGCTAAGATGAAGAGATGTCTAAAAGACAGAATACTTGAGCATTATAGAGACATTAACAATAAGAAAGATGCAAATGCTCTAGCACAACATGTTATTTTTTATGGTTCTGAACATAATTTCAGGTTTATGGTCTTACAAGTTCTAGATGTTAGCATGAGAGGTGGTGATTTTGTTAATTGGCTATAAGGGGCAGAACAGAAATGGATTTTGCTTTATAATGCTGAAAAACCATAAGGATTAAATGGGGCTTTCACACTAAAGCCTTTTTTGAAGTCACGCCCTTTGAAACACTGAATGTGGATGTTGTTTATATACACATAAACAGGAATTTTAACAAGTGTCATCACATACTTTTATGCATATTTTATATATATATTTTTATATTATTTATCTAATACATATTTTTTAGGCATTTTAGACTTTGTTTGTATAGGTTTGATATATGATGAACTATTATCTTTTTAAGAACTGCTTAATTGGTTTCAAGCATGGTTTGGTTGCTGCAGTGTATAAATATTGGTTGTCTTTAACAAGTTTGTCTGATGAAGTGATTAGCAGATTGCAAAAGTGCTTAGCTGTACCTTTGTTTTGTTTAATAAATTATACTTTGCTTTCTAGCCTTGCAGGCTTGGTACCTTATTTTTTAGTTGCATCAACTAAAGAGACTGATTTACCCCAAATAAAGTTCAGCTGTTCTAGGAGGATTTTCCTGACATTTACTCAGTAGCCTGGTACAGCAAAGGCCATGGTTCACAGAAAGCTTACAAAGCATCAAAGGGATGTCATTGTTGAAAGGTATCAGCCAGGGGAAGGGTACAAAAAGCTTTCCACAGCATTGGATATACCATGGAACACAGTGAAGACAGTCATCAAAAAGTGGAGAAAATATGGGACAACAGTGATGTTGCATAGAACTGGATGTCCCTCCAAAAACTGATGAAAAGACAAGATGAACACTGGTCAGGAAGACTGCCAAGAGACCTACAGCAACAGTGAAGGAGCTACAGGAATTTCTGGCCAGTACTGGTTGTATACCACATGTGACAACAATCTCCCATATTTTATTTTTATTTTATTTTATTTATTTTACATTTGTTGACCGGGAGGATCCGACTGGATACATGTCCATTTTCAGCGGAGGCCCGGGGAGAAAAGCTCCAAACATAGGTAACAAAAAAACAATTTGAATAACAGTGAAGTATATTTTACATTCAAAGTTAGAACATATGTTGTTCTTTATAATTTATCTAAAAAGGGAGAGGATTTAGGATAGTAAGGAGAAGTAGGAGAGTCATGTGTGATGACTGTTAGTCTAGCCGAAGGTTAACTATCCCGGATTTAGGCAGTGACAATTTCGCATTGAACCCAGATGTGTTTTTAGCTTAGCTTTGAATTGACTTAAAGTAGACATAGATATAATATCATGGGGAAGTTTGTTCCAAATTTTACCTGCAACGTTGTTGAGAAGGGAGTCACCAGCAGAGTTATTAGTTTTGAATGTTTGGATTAGGAGACGGTTGGATGACCTCAATGGGCGTGGATTGTTACAAAGAGGAAGCAGCATTTTGAGGGAAGGAGCATATTCAGGGTTATATATAATTTTGTGTGTAAGGACTAGTAGGTTGAAAGAAATAAGGGTAGGAAGCTCAGACCAGTTGAGCTTGGCTAAGTTGGTACAATGATGGGTCCTATATGGTGACCCAGTAACAAACCTAGCAATATGATTGTAGCAGTTAGAGAGTTTGTTCATGACGGTTTTACTTATGTTGTGAAGTAAGGGGACGAGTACAGGAGTGATGAGAGAAGGTGAGTCTGGGCAATGGCCATTTTAGCTTGAGGGTCAAGAAGCTATTTATTCTATATAAGGAGCCTAGTTTCTTATTAATGGTCTTGATCATTTGGTTTACATGTATATCATATTTTAGTTTGTTATCTATGGTTACCCCTAGTAATTTTGTTGAGAGGTCTGGAGAAATTATGGTCCCATCCTTAGCTTGGATAGTAAAATTGATGGGGCAGGACCTTTTGTTGGAAGAAACAACAACATTTTAGTTTTTAGGATTAAGAATCAGGCGATTGGAGAGCCAGTGTTCTATTTTGCTGAAAGTAGACTGGGTTAACAATTGTAGATCTGAGGGGTTGTACCAGAGCAAATTAACGTAGAATCATCTGCATATTGTATGCAACTGGCATTAGGAATAACTGTATGCAGATCATTGATAAAGATGGAAAATAATAGCGGCCCTAAAATAGATCCTTGTGGGACTCCCAATGTATTGGGTAGTAACTTAGAGAGTTTGGTCTGCCATAAAACTGCTTGTTTTCTACGGATAGGTAGGAACTAAACCATTGTACAGCAGTATTGTCCAGACCAAGTGAAGGCAATGTATTAATTAGAAGTTTATGATCCACCATATCGAAGGCCTTGACAGATCCAGAAATAGTGCAGATGAGATTTTATTATTATTACGATGGGAGTTTATGGTGTTTGAGAAGACAAGGAGGGCTGAGGTAGTGCTATGGAGGGGTCTGAAACCATGTTGGTTATCAGTCAGTAGTTGGTTGACAATTAGGTGTTGCATGAACTGTTTCTGAACACATTTTTCCATTATTTTTGCTAGAGGGGAAGTATGGATATGGGCCTATAGTTTGAGAGATCAGTGGAAGTGCCTCCCTTGTGGAGAGGAATTACATATGATATCTTCCAGATCTCGGGGATTTTGGCCTCTGCTAAGGAGCGGTTGATGAGGATTGACACTGGATAAGCAATTACATCAGCTGTTTTTTGCAAATATTCAGCTGGGAGTTGGTCAGCAGAGAGTGTTGAGGGTTTTAGTTTTTTAATTAATCTACAAATAAATGAGGTTGGTACAGGTTGAAAGGTAAGTAGGGGAATATTATTGGGTGTTCGAGAGTCTAAGGTGTGAGGGCTGGGTGGTAATTGATTAGATAGAGTTTGAATTGTCTCAGTGAAGAAGTGGTTAAAACTATTTGAGACATCGACAGGGGATTTATCAATGAGTGTGGCAGGGACAGGGGTAGTAGTACAACCAGGGTGAAGAAGTTGATTTAGTCCAGCCCAGAATTTTTGTGGGCAGTTTTGGTGGTCAGTTTGCAATTTACAATAGTATTGCCTTTTATCTAGTAATATTTGCTTTTTGGTTTCATTCCTAAGTTGTCTGTATTTAATTTGGTCCAGAGGGAGTTTAGTAGTACGCCAGGCAGACCACGCTTTGTTTCTGAGATTAATTTTCTGCCTTGTTTCTGGACTATGGGGTAGGGTTGCAAGACAGAAGCCTTTTCTTACAGAGAAAATTATCCAGGCCAGCTAAAATTTGCAAAACACCTTTATGGCTACAATTCCAAAAGGTACATTTGGTGCAAAGACAACACTTCTCATCACCAAAAGAACACCATCCCCATGGTAAAGCATGATGATGGAAGTATGATGCTTTGGGGTTGCTTTTCTTCAGCTGGAACTAGGGCTTTAGTCAAGGTGGAGGGAACTATGAATAGTTCCAAATACCAGTCTCTTTTGGCACAAAACCTTTAGGTATCTGCTAGAAAGCTGAAGATGAAGATGAATTTCACATTTCAATATGAAAATTACCCCAAGCATACATCCAGATCAATAAAGGAATGGCTTCACTAGAAGAAAAATAAAGTTTTGGAATGGCCCAGCCAGAGCCCAGACCTAAATCCAATAGAAAGTCCATGAAGTGACCTGAAGAGGGCTGTGCACAAAATATGCCCTCACAATCTAACAGATTTGGAGCGCTTTTGCAAGGAAGAGTGGTCAAATATTGCCAAGTCAAGATGTGCCATGCTGATAGACTCCTAACCAAGAAGACAGAATGCTGTAATTAAATCAAAAGGTGCTTCAGCAAAGTATTAGTTTAAGGGTGTGCACACTTATACAATCAGCTTATTGTATGTTTTTTTTATTTTTCATATTTTTTCCCCTAACAGATTTGTTTTGTTTTTCAATTGAATTGTACAGGTTATAGGTCGCATTAAAGGTGGGAAAAGTTTTGAAATAATTTATTGTGGTCTCATTTTTTATATCACAAAAACCTGGCATTTTAACAGGGGTGTGTACACTTTTTTTATCCACTGTATCTGCATACCATAACTAAGCTGGTCCAAATTGGAGACATCTACTTCAACCTTTGCCTAAACACCAATATACAGTCAGAACCAAACCCTCCCCTTCAGAACAACACAACTCCTCTACCAAACTACAACTCAATTCATAACCTATTTTCCAAGCATATGCTAAAGATACATGGTTCCACACAGCCCTCTCCCACAGTAACACCAACATACTTACAGTTACTGAAACTGGCTAGATTTAGCAATACCTAATAATGAAATGCTACCCCCCTCCCTGATATTATATAATCAGGTCAGACAGACTAACTAAAAGAGGAGGTGGATTAACAATAATTTAAAAAAACACCGTAGAAATAATCTAACATCCTCAAACTACCCAAAATTTTCAAAATGTTGAAATTCTCATTACCCATCTCAAACTTGATAATAGTATATAAATCTGCCTAGTAGGACTATACATTCCCCTTGGAAAAGAATTTAGCTACAACTGAAGAATTTCTTCAGTGGCTCTATCACAATATTAAAATAGAGACCATAAGCTTAGGTGATGTAAACACTGACTGGAAACAAATAAATACCTCACCTGAACTAAACTTATTCAGATTTTCACAACTGTTACATCACTAGTAGGACTCACAAAACATCTAGCAAAGAAACTACACTAGAGTATATTATTTCAAATAGCCTCAACATCAATGCAATTGGAGTCTTATCAGACACTATTAGTGACCATCTAACCAACTACACCATCAGACAGCAGTTAAACATTCAGAAGAAAGTAACATACATACAAGTCCATAATCTGCAAAATTTCCACCTTGAATGCTTTATAATAACTCTAAAGCAATATAACTGGAACTGCTTAAAACATTACCACTAGATGAAGCAGTTAGTCATTTTAATCATACCTTCCTAATCATCGTAAATAAGCAGGCCCCACTTAGAAACAAAAAAGTCAAATCCATTCCAGTACCATGACTAACAAAGACTACTAAGAAACTACTATTAAATAGAGACTGGGTCTGGAAAATATGTATAAAAAATAAAACTTAATTAACTATACAGGATTATAGCTGTCTCAGAAATCTCACAAAAAACTACTTAGTAACAAGAATGAATATTTTATAAACCTGCAAAATATGCACCAAAATAACCCAAAACTGTTCTGGCAGTCCTTAAAGTTACTGTTTGGCTCTGGACAACCCTTTACCCTCCAGACTGCCACAACCTCTAAATGGTCAGGTAATAGAGCAACTCAATTCAACACCCATTTTGTAAATTCTATCTTATCACTAACCAGGCAAAACTCCACCTCACCCCTCACTATTCCACATCCTGCCAACAACAAAGTACTCATTAAACTTGATAGTGTACCCACCTGAAAAACAAACAAACAAAAAATACCTACTAAAATGAAACCAACCACCTCGACAGCTGACAAATTACTAGCAGAGTACCTCAGAATAGCTGCATAAGCTGTATAATTCCCAGTCTCCGTACTTATCAATAGATCCATAAATGCAAACCACATCCCCAGCATCTGGAAAACATCATACAACATACCCCTATATAAAGGTGGACATTCTTCCCTCCTGACCAACTACCATCCAAAAGCCATCCTTCTAACTCTGTCCAAGATATTGTAAAAAACATATTCATGCACAATTGCTCAAATACCTCACCAACCATAACCTACACTCCTTGACTCAACATGGCTTTTGTCCTAATCATTGCACCATGACTGCCCTTTTGCACTTTACCAACACAGTTAATCAACTCTGAAACAATGCTAACCTAGTCTCAACAATCTTCCTAGGCCTATCTAACCCATTCAATACTGTCAAACCCCAGAAACTCTGCTTATCTAGGCATCGATATCCCTTCACTAACTTGGTTCCACAGCCACTTATCCAGCACGAAACAAGCTGTGACATGGCAAGAGGACTTTTCTGATTTTGTCACAATCACAGCTGGTATCCCTTAAGGATCAGTTCTAGGACCCCTACTTTTCAATATATTTAAAAATCTGCACTCTGCCATTAAACAGGCTACGCTGGTACAATATGCAGGTGATGCCACTCTCATCTGCTCAGCCCAAACAATAGTCTCCCTACAAGAAAACATCCAAAAGGCCTATATAGCCATAGAATCCTGGCTAAAGTGCTCAGACTTGCTCTTAAATGCTAAAACAGATGATTTTCACCCTTAAAAACTACACAGACCAAAACCAATCATTTCATAACCTATTACTAGCAAAACAAAATTAGAATATGTCACACAGGCAGCACTCCTTGGAGTAATGCTTGATAATAATCTCAGATGCAAACATTTGCTCCCAGCCATAAGAAAAAAAAAAACTAGAAACTATGTCCCTTCTGCAGGACCAGGAAATTCCTCACTTAATAGCAGGGGCAGCTCATGTTATCAGACTGCAGGACTGTGCAGCCCCCCCCCCCCCAGCTGTAAAAAGAAAGAAAGAAAAAAAAATAAATAAATAAAATCATTAGTATACTGTTGTATACTGGCTGCTTAGCTGTGAGTCCAACTGACTCGCTGTTAGTCCCGGAACTCGAACTGCGCATGCTTGCTTGGCGAGTTCCGGGTTTAAATAAAAATAGTTTCTGTAAATCCGAACTGCTGTTAAACCAGTCTGGATTAAGAAGAGAAGGCATCAGTGTACAGATGCCCAGATGTCTATGCGGTTTGTAACCGCAGTAAAGTGGAAGGGGATTAGACTATCACAATCACATACGTGATGTGGATGGCTACTGATAGGTTCTCAGCTCTTGCTCTCTTCATGTGCTTTGCATGCTGGAAAAAAAGAGCGAGAAACAGTCAGCAATAGTACATTTTTAGTTTGGAGGAGTTCGTTCGATCGATCGAACACACTAGTAAATGACAGGCAGCAGAACAGTGCACCTTGTTTGACCTGGCTGTGGTGTTGGATAGAAAGACGAAAGAGGTGAGCGCTTCAACTGAAAAGAAAGGAGGAGAGGAAGGAACTGAATAAATTATAGCAGGTAAGTGGTTAGTGAAGGTGAAGGAGGATACAAAAAAATGTTAAGTTGTAGTTTTTTTTTTTTTTTTTTTGCAATAATTGTTAAGTTGGTGGCTTGCTTACATAATTATCATATAATTTAAAACTGTTTTTCTTGAGTGTTAAGATGGCAAAGTTGTAAATTACTGATGTTCAGACCCCTCTGTGTGTGTGTGTGTGTGTGTGTGTGTGTGTGTGTGTGTGTGTGTGTGTGTGTGTGTGTGTGTGTGTGTGTGTGTAAATATATTCCTCTGCACCCTTACAGATGACTTCTGTGGTTTCACCAGTCAGGCTGTAATGGTGTCTGCTGAAACGTAGGGAAAACATTTGAATTCTCGCGTGCATTTTGTAGATACCTGTTAATGGTAGAAAATATTGCTTTAGCACATATCTCTCCAATGTCCTTGGTTTTGCTTAAGGTTCTTAATTTTTTTTTCTCATACTGTTGCCCTGTCCCCATGAAACTTAATTTTCAGCTAAATTACTATCGGTTACAGTCAGGTAATAATGTTATGCATTAGAGTTTCATGCTTATTGTTTATAAAATGCATATTGATGCAAAACCTGCTGTTACATTAGCTTTTAAATTTAATTAGTGTAATATTTAAAACCATCACTGATTATAGGACTTTGTCAAGAATTCCTGAGCAAAGAAGTTGAGCTGTATGATTTGGCATTAACCCTACCAGACTTTCATCATTTAAAGTTCATGTACCTCTTCATTTTTCTTCAAATGCTTATTGATTATCTGATCAGCTTAGGTATGCCCCCTCCCCAGTTCTTGGTTGGAGGTGTTCAATTAGGAACCAGTTAAATCAACTGTCTACTAACACAAACTTTTTTTTGTTACTGAATATTTTCACTGATTGTGTCTGAATGCTACTGAAAGTGATGAAGCCAGATTGAAGCAATCACTTCTCTTAGATCTTCTTTTTTTTTGGGGGGGGGGGGGGAGTACTTATTGTCCACACCTAGGGAGCTAAGTCCATCGTGTAGGATTTCTGCTGCACAGTTCTCCCGGCTGAACTATACCTCTCAACTGTCCAGATTTTCTAAGAATGAATAGATTTTTGCTTCTTATTTTTGGTTTGTTCCTCATAAAAATTTGTGATTTTCTGGCAAATCATTTAGGAATGAAGTCACTAAATAATGACAGACATTGAGTTTCCGACTTCATACTCTTCAGAAAAATGCATGCTAAAGCAAGACCTTTTATTCTATCAACTATCTAGATTTATACAAGAGCAATTTTTAGTGCTGTTTGTTTGTTCTCCCAATATATTTGGCCTTGTTCAGATTTCTTGCGTTAAGAGGTTGAGAGCTATAAGCAAATAAATTGCTTTATATAATTAGGTATAGCCAAACCTTTCAACTGTCCCTGATTTTGGCTCAAAATGTTGCTGTCCCACTCATACCTCTCAGCTGTACAGATTTTCACAGAATGTCCAGATAATTGGCTCATATTTTTGGCCTGTTCCTCTGTCTCCCTGGCAAATCACTGTGATTATCCCAGAATTATAGTCACTAAATAATGGCATACATTTGATTTTCAGACTAGAACCCTTCAGAAAATGTATATTAAAACAAATCCTGTTACTCCAGCAACTATCCAAGTTTATAAGAGCAATATTCAAAATATGTCCCTATTTGTACCCCCATGTTGTCAAGCTTTGTCCAGAGTGTGTGCATTAAGAGATTGAGAGGTATGGTCCCACTAATAATCCTTCTGCAAAATGGCAGTTTTGGAAGAAAACAGAATATTTACATATATAAGACTTGGGTATTGAAATGCCATGTGACAGTATTTGTAAGAAAGGACAAGATTACAGTATTTTCAGAAGCTCATTACATTTGTTGGAGACTTGCAGACATCTTTGCAGGCTTTACCCCGTAAGCTAAACAGAATGCCAATCTAACATGTGTGGTCCATAATCTGTGCATTAATCCTTTAAGCAATTTATCTTGAGCTTGTTTCTTTTTTGCTGTTCAGTTTTTACTTTGATCATGTTTTCCCGATGAAACAAGTAGATAGTTGTTAGGCAGCAGGTCTTTTTTGGGTAAGAAACATTTTTGAAAGTGGGGATATCACAGAGATTGCTACTTTCAGCATGTTACTTGGTACCTTTATAAAGCTAAATATAAATTACAATCAGAACTGCAGTGAAAGAAGTGGTTTGAGTTGAGTGCTGCTTGTTTTTTTATTCTTGATTTTAACTGGCATTCAAGTAAGGTATTTAAAAAGTAACTTACTTTTTCATGCCTCACAACCTTTTTGTTTCCATCTAGATATTAAGTAAGCTGTCATGTAGCCAGTGTATTGACATATTTATTTTTCTTTCTACATCATTTTGTCTTGATTGGACTCTCATAAAGATGGTTTGACACCCACGGGAGCATATTTAATTAAAGCCCCAGTTTTTGTGGTTTTCAGTGTAGCTCCACCCATTTCTAGTTGGCCACATCCCTTCCCATTGGCCCCACCCATCCATCTGTCTCCTGCAGCCTCCTTTTGATTTGAAGTCACCAGCTACATCTGTAAATAGTCAAGAAAAGCAATAGCACAAACATATCTACTCCTATCCCTACTCTATGCCTCACCCATCTTTACAAATCTTAACCATCAAAAAAAAAAACTAGACAAAAATCTATAACAAAATTGCTAAAACTGCAACAAATAATCGTAAAAAAAGATTTAACCATCAAAAACAAACTAGCCAAAAGTCTATAACAAAATTGTTAAAATTAAATCAAATAATCCTCAAAAAAAAAAACAAACAACAAAAAAAAAAAAACACCACTGAATATCACTATAAAGCCTGATCTGGTTATAACTTAAAAAAACACCTCCACTACCATCAACATATTACAGCCCATAAAGTAATAACATTTCCAGAAAAATACCCAGCTCAAAAAGGAACACTATAACCCTATGCCACTAATCAAACCCTATGGTCCAGCAACAAAGATTTTCTATATATCAGAACATCAAACAACAGCATAGGAGACTTAGTATACTCTTACCAGATAGTAAAAATCTGGCAATAAATCCCTCCTGAAATAAGAGAGGTAGACACATTGCATGACTTCAAAACATCTCTAAAAATAACCTGCTAAAAACCTGCTTATGCTCATGCACTACCCCAGGCTAACCGCCTTCCTCCATCCTCAACCTAAACTTCATCATTTAATTCACACTCTCTTTAATTAACCTTGTTGAACCCTAATCTTACAAATGTGACTTTATATCTCTATCACCAATAAATCTCACTTTATATTCTCCCACAACTGTCATTTACACTCTTCTTCGACAGACTGCCACTCCACCCTTTACCTACCTTCTCTCCTACAAAACTTCCAGTTTCCAGGTATCTACCACTAACTCTGTTTTCGTTAATGCGGGTCTGTACAAGCTCTTTACCTCAATTTACCTAATGTTTTATATAACTACTTGTCCTCTTAACTTCTTCCTCCTGCTAAGTCCCTCACTGCCTTTGCTATCCTCTGTACATCAGCTGATAAGCACATTACATAATACACTTTCTATGTAATTTCTCTGTAACCAGCTACCCATTAAAGAAAAAATTGCATTTCCTTAAATTCATAATGGCTACTGTATGTTATAAATATTTTCTAGATGTATTCATATAACTGTGTTTTCATGCAAACTCAATGTATTTTACAAAATGTCATTTTTTTGTCTTTAAATGCATTTGCCTAATATGTAATGATATTTTCCCTAGGCCTCCATTGAAAATGGAATAAATCAAAGTTGGAACTTCCCCCTAAGCAAAGAGAAATAAATAAGAGAACAAAGAAAAATAAATGTAGTTATAGGAATAAGCAGTAATACAAGACCTTAAAAGTAAAATGCAAATCAGTGGCACATGAATATTATTCTATTAGCCAAAATAAAAAATAATATTTTTGCTTAATATGCTAGTTAACATGTCGACACTCTTGTTAAGGTATTATGGACTAATCAAGATTGCAGTCAGAGACAAGGAAGCATTCTTTAAAACATGCTTCTAAGCCCCATATTAACAGAGCTGTAATCTGTACTTTATATGGCATATTGTGTTGAGTTTTTGAACTTTATAGAATTTCTCTTTAGAATACTGGGTTTGATTGTCAAACATAACCCATTGGTTTAAATACCATAACCCCTATGCTGATATTTTCTACATGTATTATACTCTCTCTCTTTCTATATCATAGAGAGAGATTTATTTTATTTATTTATTTATTTATTTATTTATTTATTTATTTATTTGTAGTTGGTTTACCAGGATGGTCCATTGGGCCAATGAACCCATTTTCAATGGAGTCCTGGGGAGAAAAGCTCCAATAATAATCTAGGTTACAATAGTTTAAAGAATATATTTTTACAAGGGTTATAGTTTTGAGCAAGACATTTACAATTCAAACAGCAAACATTACAAATAATTTTTTGGGATGGGTTCCTTTTACTCTACCAAACTGCCGTTTCATTGACAGATTGAAGTGCTTGAGAAATTCAATGAAAACACTTTTTCTAGCATTGGATTGATCATATTGAGGAAGCATGAGCGTGTGGTCTGTGTTTTTTAACACTAATTTTTAGAACCTTTTAGATATACTGAAAATATAAGTATTATGGGAGGGAGTGTGTGTTTGTGAGTAACTGTATAGTATGGTTAGAGCAAGGGCTAAGGAAGAGGGTTTTTTTAGTGTTGTGCTTGTATGTTGCTACATGTGATGTCTGTCTGAGTGTTTGTTTAGTAACAGCATTATGTAATGGGTTTTTACTATGGTGGGGCTAGAACACATTAGTAATGTGAAATAGCGTGTGAGTTCATAAAAATAAAATACTGAAGAAAAAAATAACTAAAATAACACATGCATTATTATGTAAATAAATAAAATGAGGTTATCTCACCTTAAAACTGGGTTTATGGCTAAATCAAGGCTTGTTTTCATGTTCAGAGGATAGGAACAGTTGTAATACACATTTACATCATTGTAAATAATGATTCCATTTATGGGTTTTACTTGAAATAGAACTGATGTGGTATATGTGACATGTGTGTTGTTTACCTAGGGAAAACAAAACAGCAAAGTTAATTTCTTATGTAATTTTTCTTTATTTGTACTTTGTTCATTACAAATCCAGTTCTGATATACTTATATGATATGTTTACTTTCACAGTTATAGCTGTGTCTCACTTTCAAATCAAATAGGATTAGTTCAGCATAGATAACATATAATAAAGAGAGATATTTAGTGATATCATTAAACACAGAATACACATCACATGGAAGTCTGATTGTTTGTATCACTCAGTTAACATTTATACATTTCAGCTGTCCAGAATTTTACAGAGTATCCCCAAATTTACCTCATATTTTTGACTTGCCCAACACAAAATTGTTGATTTTCTGGTAAATCAGTAAGGGTATAATACACAAATAATTTCAAAAAATGAAAAAAAAACTGTTGCTCGATTACGTTTTTTTTTTTTTTAGTGAATTAGAGGTAATATTAAAAATATATATATTCCTGATTTTGGGCCATCCACCCACCATAATTTTTTACTTTGTCCAAAATTCTATAGCAAAGAAGTTGAGCAGTATGTTAACATATCTGAGGAAAATTCATGAAAATTAAACTGGCTTGACTGAAAGAAGGCATAATCCTAAAGTTTAGGAAAATACTAAAGTTTACTTCTTTTGAATGCTAGCATGTTTGTTTTTCCTTGGTAAACTAGACTTTCAGTAAGTAATTATATTATTTTGAGGAACAGAGCTTTAGACATGGCAATTTGCCAATAATTCTCAAAAGAATACACATACACACACACACACACACACACACACACACACACACACACACACACACACACACACACACACGTACTCAGAGATGCACAGAAAAATAAATGTGTTCAAGTGTATTCACATACAGAAATACACACACACACACACACACACACACACACACACACACACACACACACACACACACACACACACACACGCACACACACGTACACACACGTACACACACACACACACACACACACACACACACACGTGCACATGTACTCAGAGATGCACAGAAAAATAAATGTGTTCAAGTGCATTCACATACAGAAATACACACACACACACGCACACAAACAACCAAACAAACATTAACATATATTCACATATTCACACAAAAATAAGCAAACCAGTGAACATATACAAGCATGCATATAGTCAAACAGACATAGGCACACACACACAAACACACACACACACACACTAACACTTGCATGCACGCATATACACATATACATTTAGTAGCACTCTATTCAAGCAAAGAGACAGATTCTTGAACTAAGTAAATAAAATGGGGAGTATGCAGCACACACCATAGTAAAAACTAAAAACTGAGAACTTACTAACCGATATCCAAGCATTGCAGAGAGGGTTAAGTGGTGGCAATGTAAATGTAAACACTGTTTCTCCAGGTCTGCTTGACAAAGAATTTGCTGTCACACACGTGCTGTTTGGCAGATGACTGCCTTCTATAATTAACATTCTTCCTGTGCATCCACTTATTGTTATGTTGAACTGCTGTTCAGCACATGAAATCCTCTGTGTTTCCAGTAAAGTAACTAGATCTTAAAGCACAAGCAAATACCGTCATTAGTCAAGTCACTGCATTATTTGCATGTCTTCTGTTGTCATAATATGCAATTCTATTTAAGTTAAAACTAGGCTTTTTAAGATGGTTTATCAAAACAAAATTTACCATGAATGACAAGTCATAAAGTGCAAGCAGATTTGGTAGAATATGCATAACCACAGTGTTGTAAAAATACCCCACTTGATCTCACATTTTCTATTAGTCTAAGTAGTTTGATGCTTGGTAAGACATTATCATAAGGCATTATAGCTTGATATACTGGGCTGTATTCAGAAATTAATAGTATATTGTATTATTCAAAATAGCCCAGTGAATAACACCCTCAGTGGCAATTCAGAGACGCTCTTGCTGGGACTGTCCAACTAAAGAAATATCATGGCATGCATCAAATGCTAATCACTGCCTCATAATGTGCAAATGAATGTTAACTTGCTAATACAAGCCACCAAATATGCAAATGAGTAAATCCAACATGGTGCAATGATTCAGAAATGTATAAAATTAACATAAGAAGTGACTGCAATCCTAAATTCTGAATGTTAGGATTTTGTGGTGTACAAGAGCTTCAGTTATATTACAGGGAGATGGGATCTGGCATAATGGTTTAGGTGTCACCTCACAGACACAAGGAGTGACATCTGATTCTCTCCTTTGGTCACTCTCTTGGCTAGACCTATAATACTCTGCAGACTGATTGCCTGGTATTTACCTATGAGGCCATTTAGTGCTAGAAGCAATGTTGATGTTAACTAAGCAGTGGTCCCTTTTACTGCCATTATTTGCAAAGTTGTGTGTTGTCACACTCTATGCTGTATACTGATCTGCCAGAAGCTACCGTACCATCACCTACACAACTGGGACATGGTGGTCCACTTCTCTGTGGACAGAGATTTCATACTGCAATTAGTAAATATTTTCTACCCTCACATGGAATCAAGGGTGTGTGTGGACTGCTTTTCCCAGTGGATATGAAAGTTTATGTAACATAAAACACCTATGGGGAATTTCTGATGTCCAACAGGGAACATATTAGGACCTTTGCAGGCATTGGCCCTGTGAATCCTAAACCTTGATGGGATTCTGCATCATATGGAGAAGTATATCTGGTTTTCCAAAAGGAAAGAATCACCACTGTATCTGCATTCTACAACATAAACCATTTTCCTGAGGTTCTGATTGCCACCTGCTGCAGTAGTATTGCTAGCAATGCCTCAAATTGACATCTGTTATATCAGCAGGTAGAGCTTCCATCAACTGCCAGGTGATTGACAGCACATAGGGTATTGTATATAATCTGTGCATGCTCCATCCAAGCAAGTCCCATGATTCTTACATTTGTCACATGTGCAACCTATACCAGGGCTTCATGCAAGGTAGCCTTCCACAGAGTCATCCACAGATTAATCTACCAGTCATTGAATTGGTTGCTGCACATCTTGTCACTCCCAAACTCATCATATGCTGATACTATGAGTGGAGGCTGCAGTATACTCATAACGGTATCCTGAGTGAAGGCTGCAGTATACTCATAACGGTATCCTGAGTGGAGGCTGCAGTATACTCATAACGGTATCCTGAGTGAAGGCTGCAGTATACTCATAACGGTATCCTGAGTGAAGGCTGCAGTATACTCATAACGGTATCCTGAGTGAAGGCTGCAGTATACTCATAACGGTATCCTGAGTGAAGGCTGCAGTATACTCATAACGGTATCCTGAGTGAAGGCTGCAGTATACTCATAACGGTATCCTGAGTGAAGGCTGCAGTATACTCATAAGGGTATCCAGTGTTGTGTGTCACAGATGATGCCAGAAACACCTAGGAACCATGACTGATGACCTTCAACAGCTACTAGACCATGACAGAGATACAGTACAATACCAGACTGCCCCATATAAGGGATGTCAATGAACATGTTTTCAGTCTTCTGAAGGCATGTTTCCACTGTATGGATACATTTCTTGGCAGACTGCAGTATGCCTTGGAGACCTGCAACAAGATATTTGTGGTCAGTTCCATGTTGCATAATATGGTGCAGTGACAGCAATTACAAAATGAGGACACACCATACCACTTCCAGACATACCTGTGGCAGCAGCAGAGAAGGTGTCGGGTAAGGAATTGTTGTAGGAACATAATGTAGTGGTATCCCAAGCTAGGCAGTGGAGTGTGCAATACACTGTGGCACAGGCAATTTGCAATATATTATGACATGGCAAGAAAGTGGTGTTAGCTCTACAACTATTGTCTGTAAGAAGGAGAAAAGACTATAAAACTGATATGACCCAGGCTATTCAGTACAATACATTGACTGGCCATGGTCTGCATCAGTCATTAAGGTACTCACAAAGGCAGGAAGCATGGGCAGAGCACAGTCATCACCATTTTCACAGGTGGGGTCTGGCACAGTGGCAGGGACAAACAATGTCAACTTAGGTGGAAAGGTCATGGGTGGTGGATGTGGCAGCCATGCACATGGCAGGAAGTGTTGGGGTACAGTAATAGTGTGGAGCTTCTATGACATGAACTCTGATTGGATGTATTGTGTGGCCCTGCTGTGTGAGGGTTCAACACAACTTTTCCAGGGGTTAGTATTCCAAAAAAAATATGCACAGGAAGCCCACTGTTGCCCACGCCATGTAGTGTAGCAACAGAATGTTGGCATCCATAACCTGGTGAACAGCCATGGGTAAGTGTTGTTTATGATAGTGTCAGAAAGGATTGTGATCGTGTGGACAATTGGGATCCTGAGTGAGTTGACCAATCGAACGTCCTTGCAGTGGAGCCAGAGGAAAGTCAGCCATATCAAGGGGATTATCCATACCCTGGGCCAAAGGAAGCCATAGTCAGTGTGGACAGTGAAGTTGTCATCTTACTGCTATATCCCACATGCATAAGCATGGCATGTGATCAAGCAATGAGAATCCATCCCCAAATATGGCCATGGAAGCCAGGTGTCTGCATCATTATAGCTTCAGTAATGACTTTCAACTGTGGTACTACTGTCCTCAACAGGCATGGCTGCTCTAGGTCCCTTTATGCCACATCACACTGCATATGTAGCAGGTGGTCCTGCAGTCCCTAAATTAGTTGAATTTTCTCATGCAGTCATGTAATCATGCAACATCTTTGACATGGTGTAAGTAGGTTTTGAATATCCTGGAAGCATGGTAGTGACAGCAATGTGCATGCCTCTCCTCTATGCCAGGTGCACTTACCTTAGAGGAAGTACAGCCCTGTGCTGCCATTTGTAGTGATGAAATCTGTGTATCTTACGTGGTAGTGAGATGTAGGAGATGTCCTGTACTAAACACCGCCACCATCATCACAGCTGTGGTTTATTTGGGTGTGTCCTCCACTGTTAGCACTGTTGATAGTACCAGTGTATCAGTGGACTATACCAAGTGTATAGGTTCACAGGTGTATACTAGACTAATGACCACTGGGGCCTTTATAAGCATAGTCATGCAATCAAAATATATCCCATGAGTTATTTGTGCCTTAGAGGTTATTTTAATGGATGTACATTAGTTAGGTATTGCTTTAATGGATGTCTCTGTCCATCAGAGACATAGGTGTCAGACCAGGGATGAATTTCACATTCACTGGTCTAAGTTGCAGTTGAATACAGTTAGGGTTAAGAAATGGCTTGGCTATATATGGGTGAGAATGGTATTCCAGAGAATGGGGATTCTCTCAGATACTTACCTGTTCCTTTAGCATGTCTTATTTAAGTTGCAAGCAAAGTTTAAATAGTTGGATCTAGTAGGTCCGGTGCTGTTCATTTGACAGATATGCAAAAGGGCAATTAGAGAAGGATCCAAGGATGCCTTGTATGCCAGGCAGAAATCTCTTTCAGCAGCCTGTACAGATATAGGACTTTGAGGTGATCTACATAGGACATTGTGTTTATGCCCTGTATTCTTTTTGCGATGAACCTCAATGGATATTCCAGTTTTGCATATGCCTGGTCAGGTACATACCAAAGAGGGAATTATATTCAGTAATGGGTCTTATGAGGGCTGAGTATAATAGTATGATGATCTCCCTGGACCTAGATCCCATGCCCTTACTAATAAATTGAGTTATATAGAATTATTTTCTTAATACCTTAGATACGTGTTGGCTGAAAGACAGGTTACTATCCTGACTGTTGTGTCTAATTTTAGCTTTTTCTTTAATCAATGATGGAGTTTCCCTGGGTGGCTGACTTTCCAAAAGGTACTATTATGCATTTCTTGGCATTGAGGTTTAAGCTGTGGCTTTGCCAGCCAATACTTTTCTGTGTTCTATGCTTGATCTTATAAGCTAGATGTTCTTGGAACTGGCCTTGACTTCTGAAAAATAGATGCCAGTTAGGAGCAGACCCAGCACAGAGCCCAGGCGGAGCTCCACTGGTTACTAGCCTCTTTGTGCGGGTGGTCTTTCCAGTCCTAACTTCCTAGGTCCTATCTGTGAACCAGCTGGCTATCCAGTGAGCTAAGCAAGGGTTTATGCCTAATTCTGTGAGTTTCTTTACAATGCCCAAGTGGTTATTGTATCCAATGCCTTTGCTAGGTCAGGGTAGGCAGTATGCACAATTTTGCCCTCATCCATTGCATTGGTGACTTTCTCAAAGAAGTTTACCAGATTCAGTAGACATGACTTGCCTTTGAGAAAACCAAACTGGGCAGAGTCCAGCATCTGAAGGTTTCTTATGTCATTGTTAATCACTTCCATGATAATTCTTTCCCTGGTTTTGCATATGATACTAGTCAGACTAATGGGTCTGTAGTTCCCAGCATCCATTAATGGTCCTACCTTGTGAGGAGGGATAACTGTTGCAGTCCTCCATTTATGTGGCGCAAAGCCTGTGTGGAGGCTATGGTTGAATAGTGACTTCAGTGGTCCTGATGGTTCATATTTCATTCTATTTTGGAGGCATCCTGGGATATTACTGAGGCCCACTAAGTCTGTATTCTTGGACTTACAGAGCACATCTAAGACCTGCTTCATACTGATAGTTGGATGTGTTATGTTAGGTTGTATTTTCTCAGGGGGTAACTTGGGGTAAGAGGGGTTAAAGATAGAAGTGAATTTTTCAGCCAGAAGATTTGCTATGTCACCCAGTTTCCTGAATGTGTCTTCATTTGCTAACAATTTGGCACACTGGTATGTGCTTCCTTGAGGATTTGGACATAGCTAAAGAAGACCTCATGTTTCTCTTTGGCCTGGGACACTATCTCAAAATTTGCTTTGTTGGACATATTTAGTCCTCTTAGTTATCTATTCAGTTGGGTATTTGGTTGACTTGTGAGTTTCTCCAGTAGTTTTAATTATAAGCTATGGGTTTCATGGGACATAGTAGTTGACCTATAGCTTGCAAGGATATGGTTTGGGACTTTATCTGTGTCATCCTGTTTAACAAACCTAGAAGTATGCTTGTATTTATGTAGCTGAAGACACCTCTACCTTTAGTCCCTGTCTGTGCAATTGGTGGTCTAAATGTGTAGAAAGCACTGAAGCCTTGCACTGCCAGTGTACTCTCTGAGGCTTTAAATCATGTCTCAGTAACTGCAGATGTCTACATTCACTAAGAAGAAGAAAGCTTGGAGGGAGTGGAGATTTTTGTTTAGACTCCTGTCATTGAGCAGTGACAACTTTAGATTTCCTTGGGTAGAGCTTGCTGTGTTGGAAGGTTTATCAATTTGGCATTGTCTAAAAAGGCTCTATGAGGAAGCACAATCTTTAAGCCAATATTCAAAAGCCTAAAAAGGAAAGGTGCAGACCATCCATGGCAAAGCAATGTGGTGTGTGAACCATGTCCTTCCTCACTGACAAATATTGCATCCCTCTAGAATGACACTGAAAACTTAACCAATTATTAAAATCAATCATTATGTTTGTATTGCGGCATCACCCTCAGGGAACATAGAATGCTGTTCAATGCTAGGCATATACCAGTTTGGGACATATACTCCAAGAGTTCCATAATGTCTCTCTTAATATAGTCTAGGTAGGTATGTCTCAGGTCATTCACAGCTATGTGGAGTATGACTGAATTGCACTGTACCTGTGGAACAATAACTTGAGTGTATGTGTAATTTGGCTGATCCTAGCCTCTGACAGGCCACTGACCATAATTTAAGCCTGATGAGTGGGATATCAGAATATCATACAGTGGAGTCCCCTATGACTAGAGCCATGGGTAGTACAGTGGCTTCCCTTGTGGGTTTGGTAATTGAGGCTCCATGAGGTATAGTTGTATGTGCAGTGTTAGGTGTTGTTTCTGTTGAGTACCTTTGGGTTTGTTGAGGATATTTTTTGCAGATGTAATGTTGACGAGGTCTTTGAGGTTTGAGAAAATTACAGTCAAGTACCTCAGCATAAAGAATTTTATGTGTGGGGTGCCTACTATGTGTGGTGGATGTAGCATTTGTATCTCTGACAACCAGATTGTTGTTATGAGTGTTTGTAGGTGAGAGTTTTGCCTCTAGAGGCATTTTGTGTATAAACGTCTTTTGCATTCTATATTTGTTTCTCTGAGGATTAATTGGCTGTCAGTGAACAATGACATTTGTTACATTGTTTTAATATTCCCATATTCATCAAACCAGCTGCTGAGAAATTGTGAAAGTGCACATCCATGATATCAGGTCCTTTATTGGGTAAGCAATTAGGGCGCAGTGCATGAGATGTTAATATTGGGCTGACTAAAAGTGCTTTTGGGGCTATAAACTAGACTGGGCGATATAATGCAAATTTCAAGCGGGAGTGGTCCTCAGCATGCAATTAGCTGGTCTGCGCTACTCAATATACAAGGTGGTTGTTCTAAGCTCACTGAGTTACTGGTTTTAGAGGAGGTTTTAACTGTCTGCATTTATACGGGGCACTATTAACCACTGATACACAATGAGCTGTGGGCGTGCAAATGTGCATAATTTACACAGGTTCTTAAAACACAGGAAACTGGCTTCTAGTCCCCTGGCTAACAAAATGACTACCTTTAAGGCTGTCATCATCATCAGCCACTTGTGACCTGCTGTCATTAGGAATGTTGTGACTTGTGCCGAATCCTTTACACATAGAAATGCAAATACATGCAGATAACATAACTGTGGAAATAATGGAGCATAGCTCTGACTCCCTCCACTATGTGGCTCATAGACTGCTACATGCACTCATCATCACTGCCTGTGTGCATATACTTACCTTGTGGTAAAGCCTGTCAATGGTGCAGTATCAATGTCCATTGATTACAGATATGCATATGTATTTGTGTGAGAAAACTAGTCAAAGCTGCAAGTTTGTGTTTTACTATTAACTGCATGCATCCCCTACATACACTCAGCCAGTCATCTCCATCCCAGATCCCACACACAAGCCACCGCCAGACATGAGAGTATTGTCATTGTCCCCAGTGCTGGATGCCAGGAATTCCCCCAGATCTGTCAGACAACTCTGTTGGTTGGTTGTCTATTCTCAGTGGTCACCCTGTTTGGAAATTTCCTTTACACTAGTCTTAGCTTGAAGTAACACATCAGTGATCCTACAGTGCACATGTACTACTGTCCTATTATGCTGTCTACAGCATTGATGTCTTACACAAGTCCCTGCCAACCAATCTCCCAGAAGGCCTTGTTTGCTATTGCTATAGGCTTCTCAAGGATGTAAATGTTTGTGTGTGTAGGGTTTGTAGTAGCATCACTTTCTCTGGTGGGTTGATTTGTCTTTGCCTTTGCTGTTATTTACTCTCATCGCAAGATTCTACACTTGTATGTTAAAAAACATCTTTCAGCTTTTCTCAGTCATGGGTTGCCACAGCAGATCACCAGTCTGCTAATAGATGACAGTGGATTTTTACGGTGTCGAGTTACCAGCCTGGCACCGAACCCTCAGGAGAACATGCAGACTCCATACAGAAGGCACTCTAGCTGAGAATCGAACCAGAGAACGTCTTGCTATGAGGTGATAATGCTAACTGCTACACCACAACAACCTCTGCACTTTTTTGTTAAAATGTTTGCAATAATTGGAACTGTGTTGACAGCACAGCCTGTGTCCAATGTACCAGAGGCAAACTAACTCCCGTAGCATGTGAGCATACCTCACAAAGAAGATTACTGTCCTCAAACAGATGCCCTATGCAGACCGTCTCAAAAAACTCCAGCTTTACTCTGTCGCATATCGCCTACTCAGAGGCGATCTCTGCCTAACATACAAAGCTATGTCAAACCCAGAGCTGTTGGACATGCTCCACTTAAAGAAATCCCAGTTCCTCCAAGCTACATGCTCTAGGGACCCAAACCTTGTCACCACAATAAACAGAACATGCTGGAGGGATAGATTCCTGTCCTAGAGACTTCCCATACTCTGGAACAGACTACCTATTTATGTCAAACAGAGCTTCTCATTAGCACTCTTCAAGAAAAATCTTGATGATTGGATGGGAATTAGGAAATTCACCCCAGGGATCACTTCTGTGGCTCTGCTCGATAGGGGCACAGGAAAATAATTTTCTTGGGTGGCAAAAGCCAGGGTACCTTTTTGGCTATGCTTATATAGGCCCTAGGGCTAATAGCCTAGTACCTACCTATGAACCTACCTATGAACCTATGAACTACAGAGTGTACTGGCACCTCACCTGTGTGCCCTGTTCAATCACAGCCTCACCTCAGGCTTTGCCCCTACTGAATGGCACACTGCTACAGTCATCTCTCTCCACAAAGAAGGAGCAACTACAGACCCTGGGAACTATTGCCCCATTAGCCTGACAAGTCTGATAATTAAAGCTATAGAATGCATCATCATGGACCTAATAAACAAGGATATAGGGAATCTACAAACTCTGGATCCTACACAGTTTGGTTATGTGAAGGGTAGATCATGCCTGCTTCACCTGGTCGACTTCTTTGAGTCAGTCACCAGAGCTGTGGATGAAGGCAAGGTGGTTCATACAGCCTACCTTGATCTGGCCAAGGCCTTTGATACCATTCCCCACTCAGGAATCATAGAAAAACTAACTAAGCTAGGCATCAACCCCTATATCACTAGGTGGGTTGCAAACTGGCTCAAAGATAGAACCCACAGTGTGAAAGTAGGTGACTCTAAGTCAGACTGCTGACCAGTCATGAGTGGAGTCTCACAGGGTTCGTTCCTGGGTCCTCTCTTGTTTGGTATCTACTTCTCTGAAGTCCAGGCCAACACGAATGGACTCTGGCTGACAAAGTTCGCAGACAATTGCAAGTTGGGAGCCATAATTAACTCCCCAAGTGATGTTGACATCCTACAGAAAGGCCTCACTGAGACCAAGGACTGGTGTCAGGACCATGGCTTTAAGCTCAATGGAAAAAAATGTGTTGCCATCCCCTTTGAGAAAACCCAGTTCCCATAAATTACCACATCGAACACAGAAGGTGTCATAAGAGATCTGGGAAGACAGGGTGACAGCAACCTCTGTTTTGACCACCACATTGTCACTGTGGTCAGAAAGTCCTTTTATGTAGCACATCTCATTACTAAGGGTTTTGCATCCAAGAAGAAAGAGGTCATTGTCTCCCTCTACTCTTCCCTCATTAGGCCAATCATCGAGTGCAATGCCCCATTTGGCATTTACCTCATTAGACACCTGCAACAACTGGAAAGGCCACAAAAGTACCGCACAAAGAGGATCCTAGGCCTTAAACACTTGTCCTATGTGGACAGACTAAAAAAACTCCAACTATCTCTGTCTCATATCGTCTACTTAGGGCGATCTCTGCTTGACTTACAAAGCCATGTCTGACCCAGGTCTTTTAGAAATGCTACATCTAAAGAAATCCCAGTCCCTCCACACTACACAATCCGGAGACCTCAACCTCATTACCACAATCAACAGAACATGCTGGAGGGACAGGTTCATAACCCAGAGACTGCCCATGCTATGAAATAGATTTCCTATACATGTCAACCGGATAGCCTCACTGGCCCTCTTCAAAAAAAATCTTGATGAGTGGATGGGAAATAGAAAATGTACACCGGGAATCATACCAGTAGCTCTACTTAACAAAGGCACTGAGAACTAAGGTTGGGTGGGATAATGCCAGTGAAATACTATGGGCTAGGCATGTAAAGGCTCCAGGGCCATTAGCCTAGTACACACCTATGAACCTATGTCTTGCAGTCTGAATGCATTTTATATTTTCTCTGTTTGCCTTCAGGCTATTCTACCCCCCGCCCCCCCGCCCCCCCCAGCAGGACTGCAACCTGTCCTGTACTATTCCCTGTTTCCTGTCAGAATGAGACCCCCATCAGGACCCTCCCCAAACAGCATATCAGTTCCTCATCATGCCTTGAACTTTTTTAACCCCCAGACACTCATTTGCTAAATTATTGTCCCTGTTACTTGCCTGAACCCTTGTGTGGTCGCTGCACTCCTGAGGGCCACTACCAGTAGTCCTCCCTGCTGTCAGTTTGCCTACATGATAATATATTTTGTTGTCCACTATATTTAGTTTCCTTAGTTCCCATAATACAAGTTTCATACAATATGGTAACTGTATTTTCTATCATGCTAAAATGGGCCTTGTAGCTAAGTCATAATGCTAATGAGGTGCTTTAGCAAGCCTGAGTATGAACTACAGGCATAATGTTATTTGCTGTCATCCAAAGTCAGCACTACAGTGTTCATGTCTGCCCATTTCCAAGCTATGTAGTCATACTTAGTGTGTGATCCTGCATGTCCCTTACAAAGTCTGTTTTGTTGCCTAAGCTCAGTGATGGTGTTTTACATCATGTCACCATGCTGTCTTATGATGTACATGACTTGGCCATGTGCACCAATCTACCATTTTATTCCTCATTATGAACTGCAGCAAGGCTCCCAGCTGGTGCAGCTCAGTAGCAATGATCTTCCTACCTCTGCTGTATGGAGGCCATAGAGAGTGCTTGCTGATGGCTCATGACAGTCCCCTTTATAAAACAGATGACTGGCATTAGCTTGTTAGAGCATTACGTGATGCCTCTGTCTTCACCTGCTCAACTGAGGAGTGCAAGCACAAGTATAGTGGCCTCTGGAGGCACCACAAAGACCTGCAATACATAGGACTTATCACCTGTAGCTGTAATTACCTTCTGTTGTCATTGATACATTGTGCTGACTAGTATATTTTTTATGTTTTACAGCAAAGTAAAAAATTGAAATAAACAGGATAAGTAGTCTAAGGAGGCATAACAGGCTCTCCAGATAGTAGGCTCATAGGTTCATAGTTATATACTAGAGACTTTATAAGCCGTACAGTCCAAACCAATTGCATCCCAACATATCTTCAGTGTTTATTAGGAGGGGATATGTTAGGAAGCTTCTAGAGGTTATGTGGGGGTATGTCAGTTTGGGCATTACTGCCTGCGTCTGTCTATCAGAAACATGGGGGCCAGATCTGGGGTAAATTTCTGATTTCTCATTCCTTGGTCAAGGTCACACTTAAATAGGCTTAGGGATGGACTCTGCTTCACATGGATGGGGAGTCTGTTTTATAGAATGGGGATCCTCTCAGACACATGTCTATCTCACAAACATGTCTTATTTATACAACAAGCAAAATTCAAATCCTTGGCTTTAATGGTTCTGATGCTGTTCATTTTGTGAAAAACAGGATAACTGTATCTGATTGCTGCTGGTATTGTGCTATTTTAATTGTTATTCAAATGTACTAATCTGTTGCATTTTTTTGTCGTCTTCTTTTTTTTTTTTTTTTTCCTTTTTCTATAGGGTCAGCCAAGGTGCAGGCTGTGGTGAGGTGCTGGACAATATGCTCTGTACCAATCATTATGTTTGCTTCTGGGTCTGCAGTATTCCCTTGCCCTCCCTCTTTGCAGACTGACAAACGTCACCCTGTGGAAGATAACCTTCAGCGTTTCGTTCTAGCCTCCATGGCAACCTGTCTAAAATCAACTCATATTTGGTTAGGTGGTTTGCAAACTGGCTATAAGAAAGAATCCACACAATGTGAGTTAAAGTTGTTTCATCAGAAGCTATGAAAGTGATCAGTGGTGTCCTTCAGGACTCAGTGATGAGACCTCACTATTTTGTCATTTACTTTTCAGATCTCTTAGCAGAGAGCCAAGACCACAGACAAAAAAAGTTTGCAGAAGACTGCTATCTGGGGGGATTATGGTTAAGCCACCCTGTGAAAACCAAGCCTTTCACAATGAACTAACTCCTGTTGTATTAACCGTGGGATCAAACTAAATGCTAAGTGCATAGTATCATAATAAAGCATTCCAGTACAACATGAACATTTAGTCAGGGACTTAAGAACTTGGGTTGATAAACCCCCCTGTCTTGACCATCCTTTGATAATGGTTGAGAGGAAATCTTTTGCGCTGACCCCCTCTGCCCAGAAAGGGGCATCTTCCAGATGCATTGGCTGTCTGCCCCGGGGGGATTGCTCATCACGAGTGTCATGAAAAGATCCTTGGAACTTCTTGAACCACAATTTTCCTCCCCTCTGATTCTTGGAGTAGGACCTCTGGGGGAGGAAAAATGTATGCCCACAGCAGACAAGGTCTTTCCGTCCTTCTCACTATGTGAAAGTGTGTCTCTTACTTTGGGACCAAAAAGGGAAGATTTGTTAACAGCCACATTGACAAAGGAAGATTAAAAGGGGTTCGTGAAGTCACACAAATGCATCCAAGCATGCCATCTCATAACAATGCCTAATGCGGCTGCTCAAGCTGCCCCCTCGGTAGTGTGAGAAATCAAGTGCATTGAGGAGGTTGAGATTGATTCCAAGGTAGCTAGCTGAGAAGCAACAGTATCACACACCTCCTCAGGTAGTACCTCCATCAAAGAGGCAGATATTTCTGAAATTAGGTCTCTTTGAAGGTGAGTACAGTGTGCCAGGTAATTCAGTGACCAAATGGCTAAGGTTGCTGTAGCGAAGGTCCACTTCCCCAGTCTGTTCATAGCCTGAGACTCCCTGATTGGGGGAATGAACTGTGGAACTATCTTCCACCAGTTCCCTTTTGTTGGCTGCTGCCACAACCATGGAATCGACTACCAGCTGTTTGGACTAATTGGGTTTGTCTTCTGGAGTGGACAAAATTTTATCTGGCCTCCTGGGATGGGTTCTATGTTGTCCTGGGCATTCCAGGCATGCTGCACAATAAGTCGAATGGAACAGCTACAAGCTAGAGGGAGGGATCTGTTTACGATGCCAATGGTGTCAACTGCGAGCCTGTTGAAGCAAGGACCCTCTCTATCACCTGGAATGTAGGCCCGCCTGAGGAGGGATGGGATCCCAAAACCGAGAAGGATGACCGCGGAACCAGGTCACACCCCACCCTGAGGAGCCCTCCTCCAGGTGAGGAGCTCTGAGAGGACTGGCAGCTGCTTAGAGAGCCATGGCCATAGACTGCACCACAATAAAAATCAGCACCAAACTAGGTGCCACTGTGCCGACAGCCCAATCACTGCTCGAAGAGTGCACCAGTTCCAAAGGAGCCGTGGTGCCAAGAGTAATTGGTGCCAACAGGGAAGCCTCCACAGTATGCACCAGGATGGCCATCAATACTGAAGTCTCCAAAACCTTTGTGGAGGTTGGAGGAGGATAGACAGGAGTATACGCCATGAGAGTTTCTGCTCCAAGAGAGAGGGAAGACCTGGTCTGGGTGGTTAATCCTCTAGCTTTCAGAAACTGGTCCACAACCCTACATCCTGTTCCAAAAGACTTCTGGTGGATCTGAAGGATGCTGCCGATGGGGAGTCTGGTCTCTCAAGAAAGGGACTAAATTGTTGTCCTAAAAAGGGGTCATAAAATGGAGAATACCTAGTTCAGGGTAAGTGCTCGACCTTCGGAACTGAAGGTGTCATTACCAGTGGAGCCATGTAAGACATTGGCACCATTGCTGGGGATGGTGCCAATGCAGGTACAGTAGTCGGAGCCTATGTCACAAACAAATTTGGCACCATGGGGATGGTACCAAGACCAGTACAGTGAAAGGAGTCTGAGCCATAATCAAAGGCAGCACTGAGGGAGAAGACAGGGACCTTGGTGCCGAAGCTGTCTACACCGATGGCACGGGAGAAGCCCGGTGTCAACTCAGTTCCAAGGAGGATGGTGATGTCAGAACCAAAATACTCCATTTCTCCTTATGCTTTTTTATGTCTTTATGCTTAGGAGGTGGTGAGACCTCCATCCCAGAAACAGCCTTTGTGAAGGGTGATTTCAGCATACCCTTTAGAATCAGTTTGTTCTTGTGTTCAGCCAGCATACACTTGCTAAAGCTAGAACAAATGTCACACGAAACATTAAGATGGTCAGCGCCCAAACAGTAAACACACCGGGCATGGCCGTCAGAATTGGGCATCTTACGTTCGCACTTATTACACTGTTTGAAACTAAGCTTAGCCTTATCTGCCATTATAATACAGTAGCACTCTACCACGCAACAAACTATAACTAGCAACAAGAGATAGAACAGTGAAAGAAAGCACTTTTTTTTGTACAGATAGCAGGAAAAAAAAGTACCAACAATGGTACTAAGAAATACCGAAAAGGTAAGAGGAAGGCCTACTAAGGTAGGGAGAGAGGGAGTAGTACCAACAATGGTACGAAAGAACTACCAAGGTAGTGGGTAGGGTTTAGTCAGGAAAAAAAGGATATAGAGCTGAGAAATAACTTTAGACAATAAAAACTGTCTAACAAACACTAAAGACTTGAAATTACCACAAGAAAGCTAACACTTAGCTAAGAGAAGGCTTGGCACATCTAATGAGTAATGCGGCAAACAAAATCTGGAGAGACTATGAGAGGGGCATTGTGGATAGGTCTGAGAGTTTTTGGCTGGCACAAGCTTGGTACCAGCCATGTTGGTTCCAAGGATGGAACCAAAGTCCTAACAGTAAGGAATGAATAAAGATTTACAACATCAGATAGAGTGGTATACCCTGCATGGGGTATTCTTGTAGCTATACTGCTATATATGCACTTTAAACTGCAAAAATATGCCAATTCTTTATGTCTGGCCCACTTGCACCATATTACATCATCTCCTGTAGTGTGCACACGCGCACACACACACACACACACACACACACACACACACACACACACACACACACACACACACACACACATCACTTTCCTGTGCAGCATGCTCTTTGGATCCTGTATATGACACATTTCTGACATACTATCATTTGATTTCCACAATACCATCTATGCTGTTGATTTGTAAAGCATTTGCAGATGATATGTCCTCACGATTGCTGTCCTGTTTCACTATCTTTTACTATGATAAGTTTGTTCCTACTGTGTATGATCACACACACATAAACATTTCACATAAAACTTTGGTTACTTGTAGCCCTGCATCTAGGTAATAGTGCTCTTCCATGTGCAGTGTGCTTTACAGGCTGCATTCTGTAATTAGTAGCCAACATGTTTCTATGCATGGTAATCTCTACCACCCACCTTGCTGAAATGATCCTGAATTTTTGGTATATAAGAAAATGAAGTTCTATGCATCATCTATACCTATAGAACTGAACTTAAGAAAAGTGAATAAAAAAGTAAAAATTGAAAAATGTAAATCAGTGTAATATTAATATATATTTTAAACATTTTTGAATATATAGTCCTTATGAGAATGGCTACCTCAGACCTCAAACAAAATATACTAATGTCAAAATTGCACTGCATCAGGCATAACTTGAATATTTAGTTTTCAAGCAAAATAAAATACTCTCAGTACTCTGAAGTAATGCCAAAATGCAGATGGTATAATTAGAAATCAGAGGTGCGCGGGTCAAAGCTTTATGGAGGTGCAACCCATAAACATATGTGGCTTTGTTTTAAACTCTGTTGCTAACTTGTATATCATATCTTATCCAATATGAATATGAATATGTCAAATAGAAAGTACATATTATTTATTTAAATATTGTTTTAGAATATATTTACACTATATGTTTAACTTAATATGTACTGTATTTTGTAAATAGAGAAGTATTTAATAAGGTATATGGTATTAATTCTAGCATGTCTCACATATTTAGTAGAATAGACTACAGTACAGAAGGTAAACTAGGACAGGTGTACCTTTGTTTTAGATCCATCCATCATGTAATAAAGCATAATGATGCAATTGTAAATTTTAACATTCAGTTTTTTTATCACAGATACAATGTCTATAGCTTCATTATTCTCTCATACCCCCTTGCTACTCGTCATCTCCTCAATCTTTATGGTGCACTGTGAAATCTTGCATTCCTTAGTGCATTCCAACATGTGCTCCATTGTAGACGTTTGTTCATACTTTCATAGGATAATACTAGGTTATTGGCCCAGAGGCCCTTATAAGCCTAGCCAAGTATTTTGCCCATGTTCCATCAAAGTTGGCACCTGTTTCCCCTATCCAGCAGGGACACTGGTGGGATCTCAGGGGTGTATTTTCTGTTTCCCATCCAGTAGTCCAGATTTGTCTTAAACAAAGTTAGAGAGGTACTCTGCTTGACATGGAAAGCGAGTCTATTCCACAGATGGGGGAGTCTTTGGTACACAAATCTATCCCGCCAACAAGTTCTATTAATGTCACAGACCAGGTTGAGGCCTTCCATGTGGGTTGCATGAGTGGAGTTTGTCTTACGGATATGCAGCAACTCCATCAAGGCTGGGTCTGAGATGGCCTTGTATGCCAGACACAGGTCACCTCTGAGTAGTCTGTATGAGACTGAGTAGAGGGACAGAGCTTTTAGCCTATCAGTATAGGATAGGTGTTTGTGACCCTGTTTTTCTTGGTCAGGAACCTCTGTGGTCTCTCCAGCTGCTGCATGTGCTTGGCAAGGTACATGACAAAGGGGGCATTGTACTCAATAATGGGTCTGATAAAGGAGGAATACAGGGAAGTTAGGACCTCCTTGTACCTGGAAGAAATACCCTTATTTATGAGATGGGCCATATAGAAAGCTTTCCATACAACGGAGGCAGTGTGGTTGTCAAAAGTCAGGTTGCTATCAATCTGGGTGCCTGAGTCCCTCATGATTGATTGCATGCTTAGTACATTGTTATTAATGTGATAATTAGTAGGGATGCCATTTTCCCCAAAGGGGATAATGATGAATTTCTTGGCATTCAGTTTGAGGCCATGATTCTGGCACCAGTCATTAGTTTGGGTAAGGCCCTCTTGGAGGATGTTCACATCATTAAGGGAATTTAAGACAGCACCCGGCTTGCAGTCATTTGCAGACTTAGTCAGCCACAGACCATTGGTTTTGGCTTGCACCATAGAAAAGTATATCCCAAACAGTATAGGCCCCAAGACTGATCCTTGGGGTACACTGCTCTTTATGGGTCTACCACTAGAGATGACTTCCACTGTTTTGACTGAGTGGGTTCTATCAGTGAGCCAGTTAGCTACCAGTCTGGTAAAATTTGGGTTGACGCCTAGCTAGGAGAGTTTATCTATTATGCTGAAGTGGGGAATAGTGTTGAAAGCCTTGGCTAGGTCGAGGCAGGTGGTGTGAACCGTCTTCCCCTCGTCCATGGCTTTGATGACTGTTTCAAAGAAGTCAACCAAGTTTAACAGGCATGATCTCCCTTTCACAAAACCAAACTATGTGAGGTCAAGCATTTGGAGGTTGCCAATGTCCTTGTTTATAAGGTCTCTGATAATGTGTTCCATGGCCTTGTAGATCAGGCTATTTAGGCCGATGGGCCTATAATTGCCTAGAGCAGCGGATGATTCATCTTTGTGTAGGGGTGATGACAGTGGTTGTGTTCTATTCAGCTGAGATGTAGAGCTTTGGTTGAATAAAGTGCTTAACAGAGCTGAGAGCTCATGCCTGAGTTCATGTAGGATACAGCCAGGGATGTTATCAGGTCCTTTGGAGACTGTATTTCTTGCCTTTGAGAGGGCATTAAAGTCCTGCTCCCTCATGATGAGGGGAAGGGTGATTGTGCAGGGGATGTCCTGGTTTACTGATGGAGGACAGGGGGGGATAAGTTTTCATTGAACTTGTCTGCCAGCAAGTTGGCTATATCTATGTCGTTTGTGTATGTGGTGTTATTGACCACCAGTGCAGAGCAGATTTGGGTGTTACCTTTGAGATTGTGGATGTATGTGAAGAAGGCCTTGTAGTTGTCCTTAGTGGATGTGGCCAATTTGGACTTGAAGTTAGCCTTAAGAGGATTTCACCAGTGACCTTATTTGCTTGTTCAGGTAAAGGAGAGATTGCTTCCAACTTGGGACCTGCTCCTACTTGGTCCTGGACAGCAATTTTTCCTTTTATTATAGAGTTTGTTTATTGCTGCTGTCAACCAGACAGGTTTACTCTTCCTTGAGGAAGATGATTTGGTCCTTTCAGGTATTCCTGAGTCCATACAGTTGTGTAGGTACTCTTATAGTTTTTTGGTGTAGGCTTGTACATTAGTGCTAGTTCCAATGCAAGGGACGGTAGCTATAAAGCTGCTTATACCTGCTCTGAGGATATTGTAGTCAGCTTTGGAAAAGGTTTTTTGTTGTTTGACCCTGATGGGAGGGGGGGGGGGGTGACTTCAAAAGTGATCATTTTATTGTCAGATCTAACCAAGGTGGATTACATTGTAGGGGTGCTACAGTAGCTACTCATGTTGGTTAGGACCAGGTCCAGGATATTTTCACCTCTCGTAGAGGTATCAACCAGCCGATCCAGTGCTTTGGCATTGACAAAGTTGAGGAATCTCTGGGTGTGCATGTTTGGGCTAGAATAGGTCTTCCACTATATGGTTGACTTGTTAAAGTCACCCAGCATCAGGGTAGAGGGTTGAATCTTGATGGATTCAAGTAAGTCCAGATAGGTGGGGTGGGCATCTTGAGTCATGGTTGGGGGTCTGTAGTTGAACAGGCATTTTGTCAACAGTTAACTGCACATAGAGTGTCTCCTGTGTGTCATAACAATTAGCCAGTTTGGAGGTGTATATGTCTTTAATAAATATTGAAACTCCACCTCCTTTGACTTTGTAGCCCTCTGGGGTCTGAACGTATGGTAGAGGATGAGAAACTTGGTAAGGCTGGGGTGTTCTCAGCAGCTTTGAACCAGGTTTTAATGACTGGAAAAATGTCAGCATCCTCCAGGGCAAAGAATGCTTGCAATGAATGTAGTTTCATGATAAGACTCCTTGCATTTAGCAGCATGACCTTTAAGTTTCATTTAGAAGAACTTTTCATGCTGGTAATTTTGTGCTCAAGACTTTGCATAAAAAGGAACTATGGGGGAGGCAAGAGCCTTTGCCAGAGTCTAGAATCCCAGGGAAGACTGATGAAGGCAATCTCAGCATTGTGGTCTGCCAGTCATGTCCTTCCATGCTGTCAGGTAGTGGATCCCCTTGGAATGACACCAGAAACAAAGCCAATTGTTAAAGTCAAGCATTTTCTGTTTGTATTGAGGCATCATTCTGGGTGATGGTAGGATCCTGCATAAGGCTAGGGACATACCTGCCTGGGACACATATTCGGCAAGCTCAATCATGTCTGTCTTCATATAGTCCAGAGAGGTAGGTCTCAAGTCACTCACACCAACATGGTCTATGACAGAGTCATAACAGTACCTGTTAAGAGACTTGAGTGCATGCATGATATGGCAGATTCTAGCACCTGACAAGGAACTTACTGTGACTTTCTCCTTGTCTAGCTTGGTAAGGGGCACATCTGTGTGTCTCACGATAGAGTGTCCTATGAATAGTATGTTGGGTTTGTGGCTGGGCCTTAGAGGCTGTGAGACACAGATGTGTGTACTATGTGTGATGCTTGGTGTTGTGGGTTGTGATGTGTGTGTGTGTTTTTGCTTTGGAGGTCTCCTCTGTTTAGGTATGTTTTTGTTGAGAATCTCTGCATATGCAGGAGTGTGTTGTACAGGTGTGAGTGGTGTTAGAGGTGTGGTGTTCATAGTGTTTGTGCAGACAGCCTTCTTAGTGCCATATGTGCTGGCTTGTGACTGAGACAGCAATGGTTCTAGATTCTTAATGTAACTGCATCTCTCACATTTTGTGTTCCTAGGTGGTAGTAGTAGGGGGTTGTCAGTGTACATAAGGCAGTTGCTACACTGTCTCAAGATGCCCATATCAACCAGACTAGCAGGAGAGCCCATAAGAAATTGTCCGTCCATGGTTGTCAGAATCTGTGGAAGAAATGTCAGGGATAGTAGAGTGGGTACTATCTGAGGAGAGTACCTGTAGGTGTGAGTAGAACTGGATAAAACTCAATACAGTAGCTGCAAGTGAGGGCCTCACTTACACAAGAGTGCTGGTAATGGAAGAAAATGCAACAGAGATACCTCACAAAGGGTTAAAATAGCACAAGAGCAGTGCATAATGAACAAACAAGCAGAAACCCCTGCAAATGCGGTGTTTAAATGCCATAAAAACAAAAGTAAAATAGAAACACGGGAATTGGCCAATCATCCCTTGTCCTCTTAGCTCAACATCCTATGCCAGACCAGTTGAAACCAGTTCACTTATCCCCACTAAGTGCAGGCAGGCCCAGCCAACACAAGATGGCATAGAAGGAAACACAGGAATCACCCAAACAGATATGGATGCAGCAAAACCTGTAACCAGACTATGCTAAAGATATTTAAACTCTGTTTAGGTTGATTTAATACAAGAGAACAGATGCACACAAATATAACAGTAGCAAACAACAGCAAACTGATTTAAACAAATTAACCAATTAATCAATAAAAAAGCTCAAATGTGAGCCCTGTTCCAGCAATCTTCAATCAGACAAGTTCTAACTACACACCCCAGCCACTAGGATGAAGGGGAACCCTCTCCAAACAAAATGGCCGGATTAGTGCTCAAGTTATACAAACAGAGCTTGATTCAGCAGGCCTGAAAGTAATCTATGCTATAGCAAGCAAGGCACACCAATTTCAGAAAGAAACAGTTCAAGTAAGCAGGCACAGTAAGCTTTCTACCAGTAATTCCCAGCTCAGAAGGGCAGAATCTACCCTCTTGTCCCACAAGAGTGCAGACCACAAACCTTCTTAATGTAGAATAACTGTCCTGAAACTTAAGTGCTTAAACCAAAACTGAGACACTTTTAGAATAACAGACACTTAGCTTTCAACCAGCAATTCCCAACTCAGAAGTATATAAGCTATCTCTTCTGCCACAAGAGTGTAGACCACAAACCTTCTTAATGTAAAACAACTGGCTCGAAGCTCAAGTGCTTAAACCAAAAGGCTTAACATAAAAGTTACTATTTAATCAGGCTGCTAACAAGCAGTAATAAATGCAGCATAATAAATGTAATTGAATACTCTTAAGAACAAGCAGCAAAAGCAAAATGAAGTAATAATATACGAAGAAACACAAACACAGTAAATGCAGATGAATGAAGCGCAATTTTTTTGTTTAGGTTAAGTTGGAAGGGATGAAACAAGAAAATTCAAGGTTGAGAAACTAAGGGGGGTGGGTTTTCCCAAATGATCTCTCCTTACTTGGTAGAATGAACTGATGAGATGGGACTGGGACGAGTGTCCAAAATGAGATTTATAGTAGGGGCAGGAAGCTCAAAAGCCACCTAATTTAAAAACACAATGAGGACTGTGTGGGTGGAATGGAGGGAAAATGTAGACAGAGATGAGTGATATTCAGAGCAATGCAGACCACACAAACACTTCAGCTAAATAAAGATATTTCTAAATAAAAGAACAATGCTGTTTTTCAGCTCCCCTTACTAATTAACTCATACTATTCACAGTTTGCAAAGGAATTTTTTGGTATCTTTCTTTAACTGACCATAGCCAAGAACTCTTAAAACTCCAACAGAACAGAAAACTTAAAACAAAACACATGAAATAATAGAATAAGATACAAAATAGAACTGATCAAACCTTAAATGAAGAGTTCCAAATCAAAATTAAATGTAGCCAGAAATGAGCAACATTCAGAGCAATGCAGAATACATACCCACACACTTCAGCTAAATACAGGTATTTCTAAATAAAAGAACAATACTGTTTCTCAGTCCCCCCACTAATTAACTGATGCTATTCACAGTTTGCAAAGGAATTCTTTTGTAGCTTTCTTTAAATGACCATAGCCAAGAACTCAAAACTGCAACAGAATAGAAAACTTAAAACAAAACACATGTAATACTAGAATAAGATACAAAATAGAACTCATCAAACCTTAAATGAAGAGGTTCAAATCAAAATTAAATGTAACCAGAGATGAGTGACATTCAGAGCAATGCAAACCACACAAACACTTCAGCTAAATACAGATATTTCTAAATAAAAGAACGTGATACAGGTTATGGTAAGCGTTTATTTATTTTATTTGTTTATTTTTGGTGCCACATATCGTAGTTGTTGTTGTGTCTTTCGGCTGTTCCCAGTTAGGGGTCGCCACAGCGGAGCGCCGGTCTGCTAATGATTGGCAGTAGATTTTTACATGCCGAGTTGCCGGCCCTGATGCACAACCTTCAACGAAGGTACACCCATTCATGCATGTCTCCACACAGAAGACACTCTAGCTGAGATTCGAACAGGACAACGTTTACTGTGAGGCGACAACGCTACCTCAGCACTATAGAGCAATATTAAGTATGGAATTGCTATGCATGCTCTTTGCTGGTTAATGATGTTAACTTATGCTGTGATAAACACTTAATAGTCCCTTTGGTAGCTGTATGCCATTTTTTTCTAAGCTGTCTTACAATTAGCAATGTAGCTTTTCAGCATTAGTAATGCAGTCTACCAGCCTAAATCTTTACAGGTGCAGCATATTGTCACTTGATAGTATTTCAAATATAGCATCCGAATGGTAGAATTATACAACATAATAACTCTCACTGTTTTCCTGTATTCTGCTCTCCTTTTATGCCTCATTCCCTATTTTGTGTTTCTTTTACTTATATATTCTGTCAGCTGGTATTCATACATAATATTGTATATTGAAAATTTACCTGGATTGGTGTAGATTGCTGGGTCACATACACAGCTGGAATTAACACATACTTGATCAGGGAAACAAGAAGAACATGTCTGGCCTGAAAAACAGCAAGAGTTTAAAATTATTTAATCAGTCAAAATTCATCCCTTTTTCCTTGTTGTCTGTGTCATTACTTGCATTGCAGGGAAAACTTTTTTCACACTTGATTATAAAATTCATTAACAAACTGTTACATTTTAGGTTCTGTCTGGATTCGTGTCAAGTATAATTTACCAGACAATATCAAAACACAATGATTAATTTACTATGTACCATCCGTGACATATATTGTTCAGAATATGTGCATCTGAAAATACACTAGTACTGCAAAAGATATTACATGCTGGTAGCAAAAATTTGCAAGTGTTTTTTTATTTATTTATTTATTTTCAGAAACATTCGTAACTGAAGTTGGGAAGATTCTATTAGAAGAAAACTTACAGTGACTCATGTAGATTCATATTCTACCCTTATAAGACCGATTATTGATTACAATGCCCCTTTCAGCATGTACCTCACAAAGCACATGTAGCAGCTGGAGAGACCACAGAGATTCCTCTCCCAGAGAATCCAGGGCCTCAAACATCTACCCTACACAGATAGGCTAAAAGTCCTGTCCCTATACTCAGTCTAATACAGACTTCTCAGAGGTGCCCTCTGTCTGGCATACAAACCAATCTCAGACCCCGCGTTGATGGGACTGTTGCAAATCCACAAGTCAAGCTCCACTCCAGTAACCCACACATGCAACCTCAGCCTGGTCTGTGACAGCAATAGGACTTGTTTGCGGGACAGAATTGTGTCCCAGAGACTCCCCCTTTTGTGGAATAGACTCCCTTTCCAGGTAAAGCAGAGTACCTTATTAAACCTTTTTAATCGCAACCTGGATAACTGGATGGGGAACAGAAAATACACCCCTGGGATTCCACCTATATCCCTGCTGGACAGTGGCATAGGGTGGTGACTTGTAGGAACATGGGCTAAATTTCTGGCTAGGCTTGTAATGGCTTCGGGGCCTATAGCCTAGTAACTTCCTATGATCCTATGATATTGCTGGATTATTGCATTCTAATTCTGTGCAACTGGACTTATTGCTTACTGGATGGGTTAATGAACAAATGTTATCCTAGTAAAGAATGAAATACAAGTTAGGCAAGAAACAAGAACAAAACTGATGATGTGAGCACTGTGATCCAAAGATATCCACAGAGATGTTGCAGCTGCAAGAAAAAAAATACATTATCCAAAGATGTGGTTAATGGTTTTGTTAGGATTTTAGAAGTAGTTCATGAGCAGTGTTGGACCTCTGAAGGACTTAGGAGATGGGACACATCTACGTCTCAGATCCAGAAAGCCCTAAGGATTCCAGTGATAGAGTAAACTGTAAACTGGATGTCATGAATTGGGAAAAAATGCACTTACAGTGAAAGGTGAGTTGTTGCTTTGTGGGGATGCTACATTTGCTCTGTACTGATAAACATATATAATAACTTATGTAACTTCATTTGCAGCACTGTCATTCTTTCTTATATGCAAAAACCCCAGTTGGGCTATATTATTTTTTATTGTCTGTCTGGCATTATATATGAAGTGTAAACCTCAACTGATTGTTTAGGGCTGTTTATCATTATGTCCTGTATTCAAGGATGAAGCAACTTTTGGAGTTTTCTTGTTGTAAGTATCTGACAAATGAAACGTGCAATTTCTTTGTATGGCTAATAATACTGGTGAATGGAAGTAGTCACCTGTTTGATATGCTTCTACTGTAAAAGACTTCAAAAAAAGTTTAATGTCCTCTCTCTTGATAATACAGCCATTGAAGTCACTTCTCATAGTAAACCACCACTGTATAGCACTGAAAAGCCTTAATTGGTTAAAACTGCCACGCCAACTAACATATATACAACATCTTACCACCTATAAAATTATCCAGCATCCATCTGCCTGTCAAGCACTAAAAAGCATTCTACACAACTATGTTCCCAGTCAGTCATTATGATCCAGTGACCAAGAACTCCTGTCTGTCTACAAACCTAGCATATCTGCTGAGCATTGTCTGTACTTGTACAAAGTTGCTAAGGCCTAGACCTCATTACCTGTATCCATCAGGTCTATACCCTCCCTCCCATCTTTCAAAACCACTCTGAAAGACTTCCTAGATAAAATTTGGTTCTTTTCTTGCTCAAAAGACAGGATAAACTGTAGTCCTAAATGTGAACAAGTACATTTTCATTCCTTATACCGCCTTACTTTCCCTTCTTCACTTACTTCCTTACTGCTATCTAATTATTTTCCCTGACATTCTGTCAAAATATACCATAAGCCTGTTTTTTCTTCCGTCTCTTCATATTGCAATTCCTACTTGTATTACACTAATTTATCTTTAATTTCTCTAAAAGCTGTCTAAAATATCTCTAAATATTAAATTGTCATATACCTTGTTTTGATTCTTAACCAATGTTTTTATGTTATGTCTAATTTGTTATAATTATTTAAACTGCAGATTTTTTTTATTTATGATGATTGTGAAATTGTTTTTCTTAAAGTATTTTGTAATAATTTGGAGCTTTTCCCCCAGCCTCCACTGAAAAATAGGCTTCCACCCAGTTGGACTTTCTCAGTAATCAAATGTCAATAAATAATAAATAAATAAATAAATAAATAAAAAGACAGTTGGTCTCTGAATTTTCAATAAACCTAGTTAACGGACATGGCATTTAGCTACTTATTTCTGGTAATCATGATAGGTTATGACCTCTGCTGTAGGTAGGGAGAAGTGAAGGAGGTGGGTTCCTAGGGTAAAAGATGTCAGGGAACACAATTTGCCCCTCAGAAGTGTTGCCGGTTAAGCATGATTGCAGTAATAGCATTCATTTAAGGAGCCACAGCTGATATTATGCCTGCTTAAATGAATGCATCCAGTTGTTACTTTGCTAAATGCCTCACTGTTAACATGTTCATGAAGTTATTTTTCACTTCTAGGAGAGAAGTTTCAATCTTCATTCATATTAGCACTATTCAAGCAATAGTGCTGACATCTGGGAGGGGTTTACATTCATGAGACTCAAGTTTCTTTCATTTAAATGTATTCTATTTATTTTTCAAGTATACAAGTTATAACTTTTGAAATAATTACAAACCATCCGATGTTAGCACTAACAGGTCACTATAATTAGATTACATTATATATTGACTGTCTTACACTATCATTTCTCTGTCTTACCCTTTGTTCTCTCTACTGCACCAATGGTATTTATAAAATGTGTGGCTCCAGTTATTGCTTACTGAAAACTTCAAAACATTCACATCTTTCCATATTTGGATAACTGTCTTATATTTGCAAACTCTTTTTCTGACTGTCAAGATTCATTGGTAAGTTTCATGAAACTCCTGTTTAGTGTGGGGTTTCAAGTGAACTTAAAAAAACATCTTCTCCATCCCCTAAAAGAGAATGTTTTTCTGCAATGTCTTCTCAATACGTCCTTAGGAAGAGCCTTTCTTCCACAAGACAAAGTAGAACTGCACAAAAAAAAATCTTTCTGGGGGTTTTCCAACCCATTTTTGTTATCTGCCAGTGTATTATTCAGGATTTTTAGTATCGATGTTTCTATGATTACCATGATTTCCTTGGTCACGATCTACATGAGAAAAGTTTAGTGGTACCTCATCTCAGTCCAGTCACAGTATCAACACTTTATCTTTTCAGATTCCAGACTGAGGGGTTGTGAGAAGATAGGTATTGTGGTGAGCGAACCAGTTGTCTCTCAACCCAGATGTCCCCTTCTCCCTTCTGTGTCCTCATCAGTCTAGCACAGTAAATGCTTCAGACTTTGTTTGGGGGAGTCTATTGTAAGGTGTGAAAGTGCAATGTCTGTGGAACAAGAAGGACAGACAAAAGAGCATCAAGGTCAAAGACATGCTACCAATAATCAGTGCTTTAAAAGCCTTAAATCATCTCTGGTCCCCAGGAGTTTTTTTTCACAGTATGGGGATACTTTGAGATACATCTCTCCAGCATGTTGTATTTATGTCAGTGTCAAAGTTCAGGTCCTTAGAAGTGGTGTTTCCAGTGCTGTTTGATTTGTGGATGTAAAAGACATCCATCAGAGCTGGACTTGAGGATGCCTTATATGCTAGGCATAGATCGCATCTTAGTAATCTGTAGAAGACAAATGCAATTTGTTTAGCACAAGGTATTCATACCCTGGATTCTCCTGGTGAGGGGGTGAGAACTCTTTCAGGGCATTCCAACTATTGTGAGTACCTGGTTAGGTACATACCAAGGGAAGCATTGCACTCAATGATGGGTCTAATAAGGGCTGAAAAGAGTGGTACTATAACTTCCTTGGACCTAAATGGTATACTCTTGCTTATGAGCTGGGTGATATTGAATGATTTTCTTAACATCTTGGCTGCATGATTACTGTCTACATATGTTCCCAGATCCCTAACTATTGGGTCAGCTCTTAGAGGTGTTTTATCAATGCAGTAATTAGCTTGGATGGACAGTTTCTCAAAAGGCACTATAATGCATTTCTTTGCATTGCATTTTAATTCATGGCGTTGGCACCAGTCATTCTTTTGTGTTAGACTCTCTTGTAGGATGTTGGTGTCATGACGGGATTTGTGATAATTCCCAATTTACAGTCACCGGTGAACTTGGTGAGCCAGAGGACATTGCCATTAGCCTTGACTTCTGAGAAGTAGATGACAAATAGCAGCAGGTTCAGTACAGAGCCATAGGGTACTCCATTCCTTTGGACAGGAATGTTCCTGTACACTTTTCTACTCTTTCCACTAATACCATAGGTTCTTCTGAAGATCCAGCAGGACTATCCAAAGATAATGGTAATGACTCCCTTCTGACCCAGACAACAGTGGCTCTCCCTTCTTTTGAAATTGGGCAATGGTAATTATCACAAATGTCACCACAGACTGGATTTACTCACAAAAGACAAGATTTGTTTAATACACCCCATGCCGAAATGTTTCAGTTGACTGCCTGGAGGATATAATTTTGATACCTTTCTGCCACCCTTTTCACTGAGAATGTAGAGCAGTTAATAAAGAGTGTAAAAATGCTGCTAGAAGATTTTCTAGTAAGTGACATGATAGCAACCATGAGCCCTTTAAGGCCCAGATGTCTCTGGTTCTAGAGAATTAGTATGTGTTAATGTCCTCTGACCTTACTTACGTTTTTACCAAGAGTCATCATTTGGCTATTTCTTGTTTTGCTTTAGGTCTCCTACCACCTTCTATCTGTTCTCAAGTCAAGCAATTTTTGAAAGGGGATTTACATCATCTGTCCACATATGAAGTAGGTGGAGTCTCCTTGGGATTTTAATTTTGAACCAGCTCATCAGGCTAATTTGAAATTATTGACATGGAAAACTGTTACTCATTGCTCTGAGTTCTGCATGAATACTGAGTTACAAGCTCTTATGACAAGTCAACTCTTCTTCATATTCCACAAAGACAGGGTTTCTTTGAAAAGAAATCCTCCTTTTATGCCTAAAGTGGTTTCACTGTTTACTTTGAATTGATCTCTTAATCTCACTGTATTCTTTCCAGCAGCTAAAAAAGGAAGAAACACTCCTCTATACTCTGGAGTCTACATACTCTGGATCATGCCTCTCAACCTCTTAGAGCAAGATATCTGGACAAAGCCATAAATAATGAAGGAAGCAAAGGTCCAAATATAGGGACAATTGTAAAGATTGCTCTTACAAACATATAAAGTTGATAAAATAATAGGTTTTACATTAGCATGAATTTTCTAAAGGGTATGAAGTCTAAAACTCAGATAACTGTCATTATTTTTTTAACCTCATCCCTCAATGATCTACCAATAACTTGTCAGAAAACCAAAATATTATGAGTAGCAGACCAAAAATATCAGTCACAAATCTGGGCATTCTGTGAAAATTTGGAAAGTTGAGAGGAATGCTCTAAATGTCCACTGACAGCTCAGCTACAACTTCGACAAATTTAAAGCCTTTAGGAAAGCAGTTCAGCTATTTGTCGATCACAAGGTTAAATGAAAAGGATAACCAATGTTCAAAGGAGACAGTTGACAGATGGTTGTTTCATTCTGTTTCTTATTTTGCTATCACCATAATAAACCACTTTCAGGTAAGTTAAAATCACACCCAGCCAGGGCTTTGGCTTTTTCTGTAACTTTCTGGAAAGGGTTAGACTCTAGATGTATTCTTGAGGCAGCAATTTGGTCCTCAGTGCATACTGTCATGAAACAATACAAACTAGATTCCTTTTTCAGGTTTAAAACAAGCCTTGCTACTACCATTTTTGAGGGGCTATGGATTCTTGAATTATTTCTTCCTGTTTATATTCCTAAGCTGTGGTAATCTAACCAAATAGCTTAGTTTGCTGCAACAGTGATGTAATGTTGAACTGGTAGATGTTCTAATAGAAGACTGCTGCAGTGGCTGTCCCTCCCTCCATTCCCTTTGTTTTGGTTTTGATGTATTGCCAGGCTTCAGATGTATATACCCTTGTATGTATAGTCCCATATCCTTTGTTACTGCTTTTCTTTTTCCTTGCATTTTTCATGTCAGGGCTATAGCCTCCCTTCTTAAGGCAAGAAAGCTCTGAAGCTTTTGGCACTTCCTTTTTATGTGGCTCTATTCAACCCCCTGGCAGGTAAGATGAGTAGAAGGTGTCATGAAGCTTTGACAGCTCGCCAGTAATCATATCTTGGATAGGATATAACGCAAACAGCTAAGGTTGCTGCAGAAATGATCTTTTTGAGCCTGTACTTTCTGCTGCCATAGTAATCATGTGAGGTGAAATGGATTTACTTTCACATAGAAAGCAATATGACGCTGCACTTAGCCAGCTTGTGGTGTTTCATTCCTCCTTCTTGTATGTCCCTAAGCCATGATAAGCTCATTTACTACTTGGGCACATTTAATTACCCTTGACTCAGTTACAGTTCGTGTGATTTTCTGTTCACAGCTTATTTGTGCAATACCTTTTCATGTAAAATTTTGTCAGCTTAATCCAAAGTCTGTTGTTTCCAAACTCAGTGTCAATTCTGTACAAATGTAGTTTGCAGCAAGCAGGTGTATCAATGATACTAATTTATGTATGTCTTTACGTTAAGCTGATTTTGTTTCCTTTCAGTACTTTTATAGCTCTGGTTATTTATGGTATAGCTCTTCTGTTTTATAAGGTTTGAATTGCTTTTTCTAAATCAGATCATTTTATATGTAACATCTCATTTTGTATCATACTATTAACCCAATGATTAATATAGCTCACGCGACAACAAATTACTTATTCCTTTCCTAGTCATTCTTTTAACATATAGTCTCTTTTCTGGATGTAGCTATCCTTGCTTTATTGTTAAGTCCTAGTCATACTTAATTCTGGTAAAGGTGTGTTTATATTAACATTGCCTGTTAACATAACTGGCTCAGTTCCATTTTTAGGGCAAGGACTAGGCTCAGCAAGGAGTTTGATTTGTTTACATTCTAATGATGTCTTACTTTGTAGTGTTAATGAATTATGTAATTTACATCTAATGATAAGTGACAATACAAGATAATTATTATGTATCTGAACATCAAATGAAATAAAAAATAAAAACAAAAATGTTTTCTTTAACATTTTTGCAAGGGGACAAGTCCCCCCCCCCTGCATCCCCACACCTCCTGCTACTTAAATACTTGAAGTAGACCCATATATATATATATATATATATATATATATATATATATATATATATATATATATATATATATATATATATGTGTGTGTGTGTGTGTGTGTGTGTGTGTGTGTATCAATACATATATATGGGTCCACTTCTAAATCTCAAAAGCTCATAATCTTGAAATTCAAAATACTGAGTCCAAAAATCTCGAAAGTTCAAAATACTGAAAACTCAAAATACTGAAGATAGATAGATAGATAGATAGATAGATAGATAGATAGATAGATAGATAGATAGATAGTTGATGAAAAGAATACACTGGACAATATGATAAGCGCTTTTATTGCATTTAATTCAGAACTTCTTCAGAACAATTACACCTACAATTCATTTTCCTTTTAAATACTGAAAGAATCATGACATCACTTCACATTTAAAGAGACAAACCTCCTTATATAACAAATCAAAGAAAATTTCTAAAAAATGTTTTAATATTTAAAATGTTTAAATGATTAATACATATAACATCTTCAGTTATCAACTGCAGATAACTAGAACCAATTATAAATTCAATAACTAACATACTTTAAATGGCTTTTAACAGAGATTTTATCATTTAAACCTGGAGCAATGTCTGCTCTCAGGAATATTTGCAATTTTAATTCTAAATTATCAAAAAAATTGTTAAAAGACCCTGTAAACCTACTTTTATCAACCTTTACTACAACAAAAAAAGAAACTTTCCTAAAATGTTTACATTGAAGTGAATGCTTAACAAGAGCATTATTTGGGTCTATATCATATGTTCGACGTTTTATAACTTTGAACATTAAAATATTGAATTTAAATGTTTGAAGTTATAAAACTTTGAACATATGTAAAAAAAAAAAAAAAAAACAACATTAATGACTGTAGACAAGTGGGCAAGCCCCAATGCACCCCCCCCACACACCCCCGCTCTTTAAATATACCAACTCTGAGACAACACTATAGTGTCGTAAGGGAACTCTTCCCTTTAATGAAAATCAATTATAAAATCAATAACTAACATACTTTAAATGGCTTTTAACAGAGAATTTGTCATTTAAACCTGGAGCAATGTCTACTCTCATGAATATTTGCAATTTTAATTCTAAATTCTCGAAAAATTGTTAAAAGACCCTGTAAACCTACTTTTATCAGCCTTTTCTACAATAAAAAAAGAAAATTTCCTAAAATATTTGTATTGAATGAATGCTTAGCAAGAGCATTATTTGGGTCTATAGCGTATGTTCGAAGTTTTATAGCTTCGAACATTAAAATATCGAATTTAAATGTTTGAAGTTATAAAACTTCGAACATATGTAAAAAAAAAAAAAAACAAAAAAAAACAAAACTAACAGCTGTAGTCAGGGGCACAAGCCCCCCTGAACCCCCATGTATGTGGGGGGGATGCATCCCCCACATCCCCTGCTCTTTAAATATACCAACTCTGAGACCACACTACAGTGCAGTAAAGGAAATTTGCCCTTTAATGCACCATAGTGTGGTCTCGTAGTTGGTATATTTAAAGAGTTGGGGGTGTAGGGGGTGCAGGGGGGCTTGCCCCCTGCCTACACTAGTCAGGTAAGTTCCTTTATTCTTTTTTTTTTATTATATGTTCAATGTTTGAAACTTCGAACATTTAAATTTGAATAAACGTGCAAAGTTTTCAAAATTTGAACATATAATACAGACCCCATTATTTAAGTCCTTCATTTTAATGACTAGCAAATGCTCCCTAACTCTGTCACTCCACCTCCTTATTGTCTTTCCTATATAAAAATATTCACAATTGGAGCAGATAGCTAAATAAACTAATCCTTCACACTGGCAATTATAGCTACCTTTTGATATTAAGACAAAATCTAAGTGCTTGAAATAATGACTATGAACTGCCATCATATATCTACACTGAGAACACTTTAGACAAGGAAAGGTACCTACACCCCTGATTTTCATACTATCTTGGTCCATATTTGTTGAATTTTCAAGCAATTGTTTTAAATTTCTATTCCTTTTAAAAAAATGAACTTGGGTTTAATACCAACTATGTCACTCAATGAAAAAATAATGTTTTAAGGGATGATATTAAGAAGCTTGATCTTGTGATTAAAAAAACATCTTTCACTGCATTTATTTCAACATTTTATGCGCAATTTAGGTAGTAAAGTTAAAAAACATGTAGAAAATATAGTTAAGAAAAAGAAGAAATTGATTAGAGATATTAATGCTCATCAGCAAGGACAAGCATACATTGTTACTAAGAAAAAATGTCTGGCAATGGTTTCACTAATAATAATAATAAGAACTTTAATAGTTACAATCATAAGACAAACTTTCTTAATAGACTTGATTCCTCTCCTGAAGCTCGTAGGCTAAGGATTCTTGAAACTAATAATAGTTCTAATTTTAGGAATCTGTTGAGTAGTGAAACTAGTAATTTTAGTGAAGAAAGTTCAACTTTTTCTTCACAAGTAGGTGGAGTAAGCAGTCCTTCACCCAGTCAGGAAGCATTCACAATAGTGAGCAAAAAGAAAGCATAGGATAAAGGTTGTTAGTAGCAACACCATTTATTTTTAATTTGAGTATAAAAGTGTTTACAGAAATTTAATTGGAGGTGTTAAAGAATGGATTTACCTTCCTACAAGCATTGAAAGATAATGTTACAAATACTTTCTTTGATTTTAATTTGTTTGTCAGAAAATTGAATTTAAAATATATTTTTCATAATATTCATGACAAAAAAAGTAGCCAGTTTAGGAAGGGTAGTATTATTAATCCACCTTTAATGAATACAGTTAATACTTTTGTTACAGTTTGTGAGAACAAACTCTATGAAGTATCTAGAGGGTCAATGGACAAACAAAATAATCAGGTTAACAATTATAACAGGAGGAGTAATAAACATTTATTTATTTTATTATTTATTTTACATTTGTTGACCAGGAAAGTCTGACTGGGTGCATGTCCGTTTTCAGTGGAGGCCCGGGGAGAAAACCTCCACAGTTAAATTTTAAGGAATATATAAGGTGTATATAGAAGCATTCAAATTTACATGCTACTAGACTTAACATTGACTAGTAACATAGCATTAAAGCTTAAGATTTAACATATTTACATAGACTGAACACATCTTTTACAGTTTTAGGTTGAGGCATTACATAATGGTGAACATTGTTAGAAGGGGTTTCATGTTTTGCTTTATACAGTTGATAATAGAGGAGTAAAAATATAACAGATGTTGAGGCTGAAGCATTGAGACAATTAAGGACTTGCAGTAATCTCAGATACATGAAGGCAGACAAAGGGCAAGGGTTAGTAGTTATGGAAATATCTGACTACAATTAAGCAATTTATTTTATGTTGAATGACACGACAAAATATCAGAAAGTGTCAAAAGATATTGTTAGAAGAACCTATCAGGATATTGACTTAGTATTATTAGATTTATGCATCAGCAATATATCAGAGTAGATTTATTTGAATTTTTGATGGTAGACGAACCACAATTAGGAATTCTTTTTGGAATTCCAAAAAAACATAAGAACCTTACACATCCACCTTTTAGACCTATAGTTTCAGCTCCTTTTAACAAAACATCTAGGATTTCTATGTACCTGGACGAGATTTTGAATCCTATCATACAGGCAAGTGAATGGTATTTAAGAGGCTCCTGGATGCTTTTAAATGAACTGAAGGAATATACATTTAAGGGGGATGAGGCCTTATTATGTACTTTTGATGTATGCTCTCTTTACATAGCCACTGAACAACCAAAAGGAGTTGAGTTTATGAGATTATATTTAAGTAAGCCTGGACAATCTTTGAAACAGGATGTTTTTGTTATTTGTCAACTTATGGAGTTGGTATTAAGTGGTATCTACTTCACTTTTGGTGAAGGAATTTATCAACAAATTGAGGGAGTAGCAATGGGTGCACGTGTAGCACCAGGTTTTGCTAATTCAGTAATGTGTTGCTGGGAGCAAGAGGGACTATTTAATTTCAAGTTTGTAAGATTCTACAAGAGATACATTGATTATTTGTTTTTCACATGGGGTGGTAGTAGCGATGAACTTGATGAATACTTTTCACAGATTAATAGCACTGTGCCTGGACTTAGATTAACAGTAGGGAATATTGGGGTTACAGCTCATTGTTTGGATGTAGACGTCCAAATGGGTATGGAGAGAAGATAATGTAACAGTGTTATTTATAGAAAAGAAACTTTCACAAACAAGTACTGCCATTATGACAGTTTTCATCTTAAATTTATGAAAATAAATGTTTTTAAAGAGCAAGCTATTAGAATTAGTAGAATGACTACTACTGATGACATCTTTATTAAGGAACTGGATCATTTAAAATAATTATTTGTTAAACTTGGGTACCCCCTAGAGGAGTTGGTAAACATTTAAAATTCTATAAGCTCAGAAAGGGTTAGCAGGTTTCCACCAATTATTAAAGCAGGTTTCATCCACAATAAACAAGGACACGGTGGGGAGCAGGTACAGATGGAAGCACTAAGTTGCTCCTTTCCCTTACCTATGAGTACAGATAGCTCAAGAACTAAGACGTTATTAATAATAATTGGAAAATCATTTGTGTAACCAAGAACTGAGTGACATAGTTGGTATTAAACCCAAGTTCATTTTTAAAAGGACTAAAAATTTAAAACAATTGCTTGAAAATTCAACAGATATGGACCAAGATAGTTTGGAAATCAGGGCTGTAAGGACTTTTCCTTGTCTAAATTGTTCTCAGTGTAGATATATGTTGGCAGTTCATAGTCATTATTTCAACCCCTTAGATTTTGTCTTGATATCAAAAAGTAGATATATTTGCCAGTGTGAAGGATACGTTTATTTACCTGTCTGCTCCAATTGTGAATATTTTTATATAGGAAAGACAATTAGGGGGTTGAGTGGCAGAGTTAGGGAGCATTTGCTAACTAGTAAAAAGAATGACTTAAATAATGCTCTTGCTAAGCATTCACTTCAATGTAAAGATTTTAAGAAACTTTCTTTTTTTGTTGTAGAAAAGGTTGATAAAAGTAGGTTTACAGGGTCTTTTAACATTTTTTTGATCATTTAGAATTAGAATGGCAAATATCCCTGAGAGCAGACATTGCTGTAGGTTTAAATTATAAAATCTCTGTTAAAATCCATTTAAAGTATGTTAGTTAGTGATTTTATAATTGGTTCTAGTTATTTGTAGTTGATAACTGAAGGTGTTATATGTATTAATCATTTAAACAACATTTTAAATGTTAAAAAGTTTTTTAGAAAATTTCTTTGATTTATTATTTAAGGAGGTCTGTCTCTTTAAATGTGAAGTGATATCATGATTTTTTCAGTATTTAAAAGGAAAATGAATTGTGGGTGCAATTGTTCTGAAGAAGTTCTAAATTAAATGGAACAAAAGTGCTTAACATATTGTTTTGCTCCTGTCCAGTGTATTCTTTTCATTTATACAAATTTTTGGTTAGTGTGCCAATTGTTTTTATATAGCTATAGATATATAGATATACATATAGATATATTAAAAGAGAAAGACAGAGCACTGTCTGTGGTGGGTTATATTCCCATAGTAGATAGATAGATTGCTGACACTGCAGAGCAATGTAATGGAGGGGGTTGTTGCACTCCTGACTGTGCTGTTCTGCTTATGAGATGTTAAACATAGTCCCCATCTGCTTGGCTGCTTGTCTCCCTTGAAAGGAGGCTATTAGCTTAGTGAGACTAATCTGATCAACAAAAGATATATACACATATGGGTCTACCTGAGAATATCAAAACCTGAGATCACCGAAGACCACGTAATCATGACAAAATATATGAAAACCCACTTTATCAACAGACAGGATTAATAAAGACCTTTCCAGGGTAAGTAACCTGTTGGCTGTGAAGATGAACTTTGCCCTTTTCCCAACTGGAGTGCTATCCTGGAGTTGGTATATTTTTTAGGAGGCATGTGGGATGTGTAGCCCCCCTACCTGGATTGGTTTAGAATGGTGTGGTTTTATTTTTTTGAATTGTTGACTGACAGATGAAGAATGTCATTGCTCGGTCTGTCAATAAAGTTGGATTTTGTTTATTTCATCTCAGTGATGTGGTCTTCAAGGATGTCAGGTTTCGACTTTCTAAAGTAGACTGTTGTTTTCCTCCTGAAGATCACCACTCATTTCTATTACACATCGACTTGCATTACCATTTGAAAAAACAAGCAAGACACGTAACAACTCATTTTAGAATAGTAAGAAAGTTGTGATACTCTGCAAAAGTCTGAGATTTGTCTGACCAAGCAAATAAGAGCACTAAATAAAATCCTCCAAAGCAAACTTTGAGTCCAAATTGGCCACATCTACTAGAGACAATCATAAGGCCTTCGTCACAAATGCCTGCAACCTCAAAAGAAGCACCCAGATCTTTTCAGAACTAGTGGTCAAGGACACCACATAAACAAATGCCATAGATACAGAAAACTTGCTGGCTGACAGATTCAGCAAAAACTTTGCCCATCTGTCCCCTCCATCAGTAAATCAGGACATCCATAGTACCTGCCCCCTTCCCATTATATCTATGGAACAGGTCATCACTGCTCTCTCGAAGACAAAAAATATCACCACTATGGGACCTGATAACATCCCAGGCTGCATCCTACATGAACTCAGGCAGGAACTTGCAGCAATATTAGGTGTCCTGTTCAAGCAAAGCCTGAGTACTGGCTTCATCCCATCTGAGTGGAGGACAGCCACTGTCATCCCTTTGCACAAAGGTGGAGTATCCACTGATCTGGGAAATTATAGACCCATCAGACTAACTACCCTGATCTGCAAGGCCATGGAATGGATTATCATGGACCTCATCAATAAGGACATTGGCAACCTCCAAACACTTGATCCCACACAGTTTGGCTTCATCAAGTGGAGGTCATATCTGCTAAATTTTGTCAACTTCTTTGAGACAGTCACCAAAGCCATGGATGAGGGGAAGACAGTGCACACCACCTACCTTGACCTGGCCAAAGCCTTTGACACTATTCCCCACTCAGGCATAATAGATAAACTCTCTCAACTAGGCATCAATCCATATATGTTACCAGATGGGTAACAAACTAGCTCACTGATAGAACTCACATAGTCAAAATATGGGAAGCCACTTCAAGCAGTAGACCTGTAGCCAGTGGCATACCCCAAGGTTTGTTCTGGGGGCCTCAGTTATTTGGGATATACTTTTCTGAGGTGCAGGCCAAATCCAGTTGGCTATGGCTGACCACATTGGCAGATGACTGCAAGCTGGGTGCTGTCATCAATTCCTAAATGAGTCAATGTAATAATTAATCATACCAGTTTTAGTGGGTTTAGTTATGTTATATTGCATACTAATACATAATAGGTGCCATGGCAAATTGTTTTTATCTGTTATTTGAAACATTTTTTGTAAATCGAATTCATTTATTGCTATTACAATTAGTAATTGTTTCCATTTTCCAGAGTAATTTGGACTTATCCAATCTGAGATTGTTTTAGATATTGATGCTTTTATATATGTTTATATATAAGGAAAGTTTAATCCTCCCTGTTTCCATGGTTTGGTATGCTGTATTAAAGCAATTCAGTTTCTTTTGGGAAACAATAAAAATTTTATTGGGCACGAATTTATTTCTTTAAGTATATTCCTTTCTGGTAACAGTTGTATTGCCAAGGCTATATATATATGATCTTGGGCAATAAAACCATTTTTATTAACTGTAGTCAATCTTCAAATGTTAATATTATTTTGTTCCATTTTTCTACAGATATTTTAATTGTGTTGATGATATTATTGTAGTTTTTTTTATACTCATTCATTATTATCCTTGCATAACTCAATTCCTGGATATTTTAAAGTATATTCTTGTTTCCCAATGATGTGATACCCCTTAGTCTGCAGTTTTTTTTATTTAAAAATACAATTTTTGATTTTGATTTATTGAAATGGAGTACTGAAGTCATGTGAAATTTGCTAATTAATATATCTAATTCTTCTAATGTCTCTTTTGTAGTAGATAATGTTAGTAATATGTCATCAGCAAATACCATTACTTTAGAATTGTATTGTTCATAAACATCTGTTCCTTTGATTTTTATATCATTACGAATTGAATCTGCCAATATTTCAATAGACAAAGCAAATAGAATCAGTGACATGAGACATCCTTGTTTACTGCCTGTTGTTATATGTATAGATTCAGAGGTAGAAGGACCTAACTTGACATTCACTAAATTATTGTATGTATATCTTTAAGAGATGAACAAAGGATGCAGGAAATTCAAATAACATTAGGATTTTGAATAAATAGTCCCAATTTAGGGAATCAAAGACTTTCTCTGTATGTAAGTCAATTATGGATGTTTCTTTATTTTCTTTATTAACATAATCTATAAGAGAAATGATCCTTTTAATATTGTCATGTGTGTGTCTATGATATATAAATCCAGCTTGATCATTATTTATTGTTTTGGATAGTGGTATTTTCATTCTGTTAGTTAATATTGTCATAAATATCTTATATTCATTATTTAATAATGATACAGGTCTATATGAGGTACAGAGGTTTGGGTATTTGTTTTCCTTTAGGATTAGTGTGATTAAGGAATATCTCCAAGAGGGTGATATTAAACCTTGTGACTGAAATTCAGATAGAGTTTTATGGACGAAAAATACTATCTTTGAAGGAAAAAGTAATTATGCCATCTGTACCTGGAGCTTTATTATTTTTACCATCTTTTATTGTATCTGTAATTTCTTTGTAGGATATGGATGCTTGTAGATCTAGTTTTAATTTTTCTTGTATGTTTTTTTATATTAGAACATTTTTCATCTAGATTTAATTGATCAATATATATATATTTTCTTTTTGGAAATGGTCCATATAGTGATTTCTATAGGCATCAAGAATGTCACATATATCTGAGACATTTTTCCCTTTCTTTTCATGGAAGATATGTTTAAAGTTATTAGCTTTTGACTGTATTTTCATTCTTGTGGATAAATTATGTAAATATTTGGAAGAAGAGGCCAAGGTATTAATTTTTAGTTTTTGTAAAGCTAAACTAGTTTTATGTGTTAGAATTTTGTTGTATTTATTGTTTAATACTTCTACTCTATTTTTTTATACCAAGTTAGGGTTTTACCATATATGTAAGCTTTTAATGAGTCCCATATCATTATTTTAGTTATCTCTGTGGTGTATTTAATATCTAAGAAGAATGGTAATTCAGATAATAACCCGAGTTTCAACTTTTTAATTCTTATTATATATGCTGGAATTCTGTAGTTAAAGATTAATGGTTTGTACCTATTTGAAGTTTTAGTATCAATGAACTGTTGTCTGAAAAGGGGCAGGGAGTGATTGAGAAATTAATGATTTTAGAGTGTAAGTCATTGGCAGCAAATATTTCATCTATTCTAGTTTGGGTACCAAATATGTAATCTTGATGGGAAAACAACAAAGATTGATCTTCTTTAAATCTGAAAGTATCTACAAGATGAAATGATTTTACCCACTTGTTTAAAGCCTTTGACACAGCAGATGTGCACAGTTGTCTTTTATTTGTAGCTTCAGATATATCAAATATACAGTTAAAATCTCATCCTAATATTAAGTTGCCTTTATAATTATTGAAAATGAAATCCAAGTGTTTTTTTAACAGTTCCTGTTCTAATGCGTGGGGGCCAGTATAGATTGGTAGGGTCCACATTCTGTTATTATATTTAACTATTACTAATGTCATAAGGCCTTCTTTATCTTATAGGTTCATAGGTTCATACTAGGCTATCTGCCCAAGGGCATTTATAAGCCTAGCCCATAGTTATGTGGCTTTCGCCACCCCTTTAGTTTGAATAAAAACTATGCCTATCATTTTTCTGTGCCTCTGTCAAGCAGTGACACTGAAGTAATCCCTGGGGTATATCTGCGATCTCCCATCCATTGGTCAAGATTCCTCTTGAACAAGGCCAGCGAGGTGCTCTGCCTCACATGTACCGGGATTTTGTTCCACAGCATAGGGAGTCTCTGGGTGATGAATCTGTCCCTCCAGCACGTTCTATTTATAACCGTGTCAAGGTTTAAGTCTCCCGCCCTTGTGGTTCTGAGGGATCTAGATTTTTTGAGGTGAAGCATATTCATCAAATCTGGGTTTGACATGGCCTTATATGTCAGGCACAGGTCACCTCTGAGCAAGCGGTATGAGACTGATCATACTTATAAATGATTTCTGGGTTAGTCACATTTGTTTTTCATAAAATTGTTACCCCTTTTGTCTTTGTGTTATAAGTGGATTGCACCAATATCATATATTCCTTATGATTCCATTTGTAATTGTCATTTGTTTTGAAATGAGTTTCTTGAAGGAAGACAATTGATGCTTTGTTCAGTTTTAAATATTTCAGTAAATTTGATCTCTTGCCAGGATTGTTTAAGCCATTGGCATTTAAAAATAATAAAGTTAAATCCATCTTAGTTTATTTAGACTATGTATTTTTTGTTTTATTGTGACTATTAAACATTTTCCTCTGATAACGAGAAAGTATATGAGCGTTTAAAGGAAATTATCAGTTTTATACTTTGAGTGTTTACCAATAAAGTAATGTTTTGGTCGGCATACTAAAAATGTTTTTGTGAAATAAAAACTTTAGATTAATAAATGTTAACAAAACTAAGATCTGCGCTAGCCATGGGATGAAAATCATTCTTAATATGATGGATAAACCTAAGTCTGTCAGATTAGCACTCATATCTTGACAATCCAGAACATATGAGCTCCATAAATTGAATTATCATATGAAGAATATTTGAAATAGGAATAAGCAACAGTAATATTATTTTGAACAGATATAGCACCATTGTAGATTAGACAGAATTATAATACAATATAAATGTCTACTTATTGTATAAGCAATTAATATTTACATGAAAGATAGAGTACAAGCAATTCAATCATAGTAAAGTAGGATGCATCATATATGAAACCTCTGTAAAAGATTATAGCACACAGTTATTTAACATATTCACCCTTACTGATGAAGTCCTTCAAACCTTATTACTTAATATAAATAGATGGTAATAATATTTATACCTAGTGTTTATAATACAATGTATTTTACTGGATATATCAGAAGTTATATTTTATTGTTTGCTAGCATTTAAGTTATCACTTTGTTTGTTGCTAACTTACTTAAAGCATCAAGCTTGCTTTATGTGAACACTGAGGAAAGTTAGTGCATTTTAATTATCAGTGCACCCCCCCCCCATTTCCCATAATGATTTTCATATATTGTCATTTCTTATTATAAAATGAGTGAAATTATTGGTTAAAAACAAAAAAAAATCACTTATTGTGATTAATGTTTACAAATTCCCTTTCCATATTTATAAATTGCCATTTTATAGCATATACTGAAAGTTTTTAGATTTAAATGGCAGCATTCTATTTTGTATAATCAGCAAAGGTTAAACCGAGTGATTATTGTCAATTTAATACTATTTGTTGAGAATGTGATTGTTACATTATGTGACATTCCTAGTTCAGGCTTATATTGTTTCCCTTGAACAACTTTGTCAGTTTGATGTCATGTATAAAACATTAGTTACCTTGGTAACAGCTTAAATTTTGTGTATAGTCAAGATGGGTTACAAAACCACAATTTAAGTAAAAGCAATTATATGACTTGTTATGCACATTTACTTATATGAGAAAATCATCCTGCTTCCCCTTGATGTTCAGTATAGTGTATGTCATTTATGACAAGTTAAAACAGTAGTGTTATTGTACAAAAGCCCATGTTATTAAACTGAGTGTCTATTGTCAATTTAATACTATTTGTTCAGAATATGATGGTTACATTCTATGGCATTTCAAGTTCAGGCTTCTATTATTTTTCTTGAACAAGTTTGTCAGTTTGATGTCATGTATAAAGCATTAGTTACCTTGGTAACCGCTTAAGTATTATACATGGTCAAGATGGGTTACAAAAACTACAATTAAAGTTAAAGCAATTACATGACTTGTTATGCATATTTTCTTATATAAAAAATCATCATGCTTCCCTTGATGTTCATTGTAGTGTATGTCCTTTATGAAGAGTTAAGACAGTAGTGTTATTATACACAAGCCCATGTTATTAAAACCTGTCTTTAATATCTAAATTCAGCAGACTGCTTCATCTTATATGACAATTATATATTTTATGTCTAGATTTACTAAAATAATACATTACATAACTATTGTGCATGTGTGTGTGTGTGTGTGTGTGTGTGTGTGTGTGTGTGTGTGTGTGTGTGTGTGTGTGCGTGTGTTTGTGTGTGTTTTTTTTTTTTTTTTTTTTTTTTTTGCTGTTGCTTAGTTATTTGAGAAACCACAAGCTATAATGCTTATTCTTATTATTGGCTCCTTCCAAACATGTTTATACAGTCCATAGACTTTAAATTATGAGACCCTTCTAGTTTCTTATTTGTTATATTTCCATCCTTACATACACACATATCAGTATTTCAAGCATGGGCAACAATGCCCATCCAGTTTTGCCAAAATACCATTTACTAGTTCATGTGGTGTGTTTCCAGATTGTTTTTAAAATATCCAAACAAATATATTTGTCCTGTTCCATTTTACCAGCCTGTTCCATGCAGTGGCCACTCTGCCAGTGAACCACTCAACACACCTTCCATTCCCACAGATATTTTCACAAAGAAAATCTGATGACTCTCTAGCACTTCCTGGTAACCCCAAACGCCCGTAGAATCAGCTATCCCCATATGCCCAACACGTCTGAGTAAGCTCACGTCCCAGACCACTTGAAAGAGTGCTGCACAAGACTAGGTCCTCTTAGTCTTTCATAATAACTCAGACCTCCACTCTTATGTAAGTCCTTAATTTGTTTGGACCAAAATACATTTTAAATATAAAATTGTGCTTATTATTTTATTTTTTTTTTCTTATCAAGAATCAACTTAATGAGCTAAATGAAGTGTTGGGAGATGATCAATATGTGTACATGTGATTTAAAACAGCCATTTTATTATATATATATGTATATATATATATATATATATATATATATATATATATATATATTTTTTTTTTTTCTCTTTTTTTAAAACCAAAAAACTTCATTGCCGAGAATCATCTCGGAGGCTCCTCAGAGCATTATCATCACTCTGTCTATGATACCATAGCAACCTGAAAACATCTGCTTCTATTAGTGTGTCTGTGTACTGCATACCAAAGGCTTGTGATGCCGCTGAAGCAAAGCTTCACTTCACTGCAACTTCAAGCCTAAATTCCCTCCCTTTCTGTGAGGCAGCAGCCATGAAAAGAATGGAGAGCAAACAGATAAAACAAAACAAAACAAAAAAAAAAAAAACTCCCAACAAGCCACCACAACAAGAGATAACATTCTTCCAGCCTTCCCACCTCTCACTCAGCAGATGTATAAACAAACTATTCTCTTCCAAAATATCCCAGATCACAGTTTCATCCACCCCCTTTCCCTGGATCCAGGCTAAAACACCAAATGTCTCCTCCTAATACAGAAGCATCAGTAAACCTCTATCACAAGCCACAACCCACAGCTTCCCGGAAATGAAAATGGCAACATACAACAGCTACCTGACACAGCTGCATCCACACACACCATGTCAGGCTTAATCAAACAACCCTCAAAACTATGGTACCTGCCATAATTGATATTAACTATGTTTAGACAAAATAATAATGACATTTGTACTAGCTGCCAAACATGGCTGCATCCACACTCACCAGGTGATCAGGATTGATCAAACAGCACTCGAAGCTATGAGGGTCTATATTAGAACAACACAGTTTTAAAACTTCAAATGTTCTAATATCAACCCCTATTCAGGGAATGCTGAAAATAGTGAAGCTGCAGAACACCAAATTTCTTCCTAGGGAAGGAATTTGGTTGGCCATTTTTGTGACTTCACTATTTTCAGCACTGCGGTGGAAGGTTACGGCTCGGGATCAGGTAAGTGTGCGATTGTGTGGACGTGAGGGTTAGGGCGTGGGTTAGGTGAGTTAGGGTTAGGGCGCTGGTAAGGTGAGTATGCGATAGTGACGGACCTTAGGGTTTGGGTTAAGGTAAGTGGATAGATAATAGTGTATGTATAGTTTAGTGTAGGGTTAGATGTAAGATTTTAAGTGTATGTGTGTGGATTGCTGTTTGCTGGTGTGCTTGTGTTGTGTGTATGTGTGTCGGAACAGCAAATTCTTTCCCTGGGAAAAAATTCGCTGTTCTGTATGTTCGATATTGTATGCGTTCGCTGAATAGGGGTCGATATTAGAAAGTTTTAAAACTTCGATGTTCTAATATAGACACAGCTATGATATCTGCCATAATTGATATTAACTATGTTTAGACAGAATAATAATAACATTTGTACTAGCTGCCAGACACAGCTGCATCCATGCACACCATATCAGAATTGTTTAACAGCATTCATAGCTGTGATACCTGCCATAATTGATATTAACTATATTTAGACAGAATAATGATGACATTTGTACTAAGAGCTTGCTACTATTATTTAACCAGGATATACATGACATTTTTAAATCATACTTTAACTGAAGAAGGCATTAGTGTCCATGACAGCATATTATTTTCAACACACTCTACTGTTACTGCTATTATATATGATGTTAATTTGTTACATTTGGGTATGAACTCTGACGAATGATACCTTGTTGAATTAGTTAATTAATTAATTACTTAAATTATTATAAGTAAAATCAATGAAAAATGAACAAGATAAGTATTCATTGAGTTCAAGTAGGGGAATAGAAACGTCTATGTTTGCATTATATGTTGCTTTGTTTGGCTTATATATAATGTAACTAGTAACCCATCTTGACCTGCCTTTGTTTGTGAAGAATTATTGAACTCTTTGAGCATTCTGAATAAATCATTATTGTTTCTCAATTGTTTAAGAAACCCTCCTTTTTTAAAAAAATAAAAACAGATGACAAGTGATGTACCATATCAGTTGATACTTTGAGAGATGTAGTTGTAAGAGTTATTCTTTTGGGACAGCTATCTTGGAATGAGTTTTTTGTTTCTTCTTTCTACTATTAGTTCAATGATTCCTTTCTTTTATTCTTTTAAGAGTAGGGCCCATCCATTTCATTTCTTCTGGGATAGACACTATGTTGTTGTTTTTGATGAATATAGTAGCTTCTTCTAAGTCATTAACGGTTCTCATCTCATTGGCAAAAGGTATTTTTATCTTGGCTGGAAAGGCCAGCTGTGCTTTAATGTTTAGTTTCAACAGTTTTATTATTGGACAGACTTTTTTTCCTTTGTTCTAGTATTCTGGAAGAATACTCATTGTCAAACCTTATCGGGCTTTGATTGTATTTTAAGGGTGATTTTCTCCAAGCAGATTTTAATATTAGTTCCTTGTCCAGAAATGAAAGAAATTTTTATAACTATGGATCTAGATGGAGTATTTGTTGAGTTAGAAGCAGGTTTTCTCAGTGCTCTATGCACCCTTTCAATTCCAAATGAAAGTCCCTCCTTCAAGTCTAAAAATTCAGTAATCCAGGTTGTTAAGAATGAAATAATGTATTCACCTTCAGTGTTTTCAAGCAGACCAAAGATCCTTATGTTGTTTCTCCTTTCCCTGTTTTCTAAGTCATCTATTTTGTTAAGCAGCCATATATTCTGTTTAAGCAGAAATTCTTTTTTGGAGTTCTTCCTCTTTGAGTCTCCCTTCAATGTCATTTAGAGAAGTGCCTATATTTGTTATTTTTGTATGGTGTTGCTGTAATAGTTCTTTAAGAGTATCATTCGGTTTTTGAGAATTTAATTTGAGGTTTTCTAAGTCATTTTTAAAGCCATCCATCTTCAAAGATAGTTCCTGTAAGGTAGATGTCATCAACTGTAATTCTTTTTTCAAAGCAGCATCTGGATGAGAATTCCTTGAGTTTTTCATATTCAGTGACTCAATATATCTCCAAGTTACTTGACAGGAAGATTTTTGTATATCTCCAAAAAAAATGATATTTATGTAGGTTAGTAGGGTATCTATAGATTTCTGACATTTTAAACTTGAAAATAATAACATTTTCCTCTATTATACTAGATTATGGAGCTCTCAAAATTCACTGCCCTTAGTTGGCCATCTAGGCTCCGCCCCCAGCAACCTGACTTTTGACCACCATGTTGCTTCCATTGTACGGATAGCCTTCTACATGGCCCACCTAAAAAAAAAATGTATCTCATCCAGGGACAAGGAGGTCATAACATCCCTGTACTCTTCCCTTATAAGGCCCTTTATCGAGTACAATGCCCCTTTTGGCATGTACCTCGCAAAGCACATGCAGCAGCTGGAGAGACCACAGAAGTTCCTCACCAGGAGAATCCAGGGCTTGAAACATCTACCATACATAGCTAGGCTAAAAGCCCTATCCCTCTTCTTAGTTTCATACAGACTCTTCAGAGGTGACCTCTGTCTGCCATACAAGTTGTTCATGGACTCCACCTTGATGGGACTGCTGCATATCCGCAAGTCAAGTTCCACTCGAGTTACCTGCACGCGGGGCCTCATCCTGGTCTGTGATATCAACAAGACTTGTTGGCAGGACAGATTTGTGTCACAGAGACTCCCCCATCTATGGAATAGACTCCCTCTCCACATCAAGCAGAGTACTTCTTTACCTCTTTTTAAGCACACCTGCATAAATGGATGGGAAACAGAAAATATATCCCTGGCATTCCAACCATGTCCCTGCTGATCATGGGCATTGGGTGCTGATTTATCTAAACATGGGCTAAACTCTTGGCTAGGCTTATAAGGGCCTCAGGGCCAGTAGCCTAGTAACCTCCTATAATCCTATAACCTTATGAAGATTTTAACATAAGGTCATTAATTAGTGGCTATGAATGTTGGATTGTGTTACAACTCTGCACTCCTCTATTGCCCTGCTTTCACTACACTATCTTGGCAGCAAAAGCTTTCACATTTCAGTTGCCAGTCCCATTTAAACGTAACCAGACCAGTGTCAAACTAGCCGCTTCTAGTCATTGCTGCATATGTTTGCAGTGATGGACTCCAGATTGCGAGATGTGTTTTCTGCTTTAATCCCTCCCCACTACTGATTCTCCAGTTTTCAGTTTTATACATATAATTGTCCATCCAGTCTCCAATCAACAACCTTCCCATTAAAGTTGTATCATCTAAGTAATGAAACACCACAGTATACAAGACTCTTTCTCATACCACAGAATCACTCATTGCAAAAATTCCAGCTCAAACCTCCCTTTTCCCACTACTTAGCCTCATAGCCCACATACCACTACATATACCATCCAGGATGCCCCGAGGATTTCTCTCTGCATTCTTCCTACTTGTTCTATTTATCCTCAGAAGGCATATTTCCTGTCTATCATACATAATACACACCTCTTTCATCATTACCCCTGCCAATCTAAAATTCTCTCCCATACTCTACCATGCCAATTCAGTAACAAAATTGCCCCAACTTTCCATTTCAGCATTTGCTAACATCTCCCCATAAAATATTCTGCTGTGTGCAGGTACCCCCACCATAAAACATGCCCTCATAACATCCTCATAAAATACCTAAACATCTCTTCATCCCACCTATTCTACCAATCCTCATCAGTGACAACATTAAAACTATGAAGGCATTTTACAAAGGCGCTGAAGATGTTTTGAGGTTTTTAGAAAGATAAGATTACACTTTTAGTCATATAATTTTTTTCATTTTTGCATCCATTAGTAGTTTAATATAACATTAAAAGTAACCTTGGACATTGCCAGCATTCCCTTCCTACCCCAAACTGCACAGCTTTCTATATTTTCTGTGCACACATTAATGTACAAAGCATTGCAAACAAAGTATAACAAGCAAATGCCTTCCATTCCTCTCAAAACCCAGATGGTAATGTTGTCACTGAATTATGGATCATACCAAGCAAACCCACCTTTTAGCAACTTCTCACCTCATAGAGTTATGATTATGATGCAAGACCTGGTAATAGGAACAGAGAAGGTTACATGTTACTATGCAAACATTATCTTAAGCCCATTGCCTTGGCCAATCTTGGTTAAAGCCGACACTAGAATAGATACAAACACCAACTGGGTCCTCTTAAAATTCAACCCCAAGAAAAACAAAGCCATACTTATTGTAGCAGCATATCTTCTTCCTCCGTCATTTCTTTCTAAACTTAAATTGCTGTTCTTTGTAAACATCTCAGCTGGCAACTTCTCTAAGGAAAGACTGTATCAAAAACAAACATCTGATTACATTACGAGTCTTTCAACATTAACTTCTCAAATACCTTCTCAAATAACAGTTCTGAATTTCAACCTATCAAGGACCTCTTATAGCTAATCACATAACCCACTTGCCCAAAGCTGCACTCCAACAATCAACCACTCAACTCTTAACCTACCGATGACTAATGAACCAATTGTTGCAAACATTTCCATTCTTCCCCCTACTTTCAGTGATGACTCACTAGTCATCTTTCAGATCAGAATCTGTCTGTAAGGTCTTCCTGCAAACTAATCTCCTGCAGACCCCAATCCCCACAAAATACTGACAAACTGAAAAACAAACTGACAGCCTTTAATTGGTGTACCGTACTGAATTTCCAGGACCCTAAAGTAGCAGCTACAACCCCAAGCCAAATATTCTTCCATATCCAAGGCAAATTCTTCCCCATGGTAAAATGCATTTTTAAACACAAATAAACCCCAAGGATCTCCAAGAGCTTAAATCTCTCCTAAAACTAAGGAATGAAGCCTAGGAGTCAAAGAAAAATAATCCAACCTTTGACAACCATGCTGCCTTTACCAAATTGTAGAACTTGGCTAAACAGTCCATGCAGAGGCAAAAAAATCAAACCATCTCAAAACCAAACAACTTTTCTTCTTAAATAAACCACCACCTGCTCTGACTTTGTCAGAGAATTTATCATCTCAAACTATCGACATCTCCATTCACCTCACTTCTTGCCCAGAGCCCCCTCCCTTCATCCCCCTTTCTACTTCAAAAAATAATCATGTAAAGAAATCTTTAACCTACTTGAAAACATGTCCACATACCCCTGCCCCCAATCCATGCTCAGACTACATTTTCTCTGGTTTATTTAGCACTACAGGGGAGTTCTAACCTAGCTTGTTCATCACATCTTTAACCTTTGCCTGACACAAACTATAATACCTAGCATCTAGAAAACACCATTTATTACCAATGCCCAAACATGCTGAACCTCAAAACAACTCAAATTCTTGTCCTATTTGCATCCTACCTACTACTGGTAAGATGCTAAAAAATCATTTATATCCATCTCTCTTACCCTAAAACAGCATGAATTCTGGACAGGTCATAGCACGGTGACAGCACTTTGATCCATAACTAATGACATTCTCTTCAGCATGGACAAAGATAACCTGAGAGGATCAATATTCTTTCATCTCACAATAGCCTTTGAACTAATCAACTACCAGCTCCTCCTCTCTCATCAGAATATCAGTAACACATCCATCAAATGTCTCCAATACATCTTGTTGAACAGATTCTTCAAAGTTAAATTAGACTTTTCCTTCTCTCAGCCCACATGTCTGTCCATAGGAGTACCCTGAGGTGTTATCCTACTGCTTTTCTTCTCTTTTATCAATTTTCATTAACAAACTACCTCATGACCTTCTCCCTCTACAACTCATTTTGTGCTGATAGTATGATAATGGTTAGTTCTAGACACAACCCCACTGTTCTGCTCAGGTGGCATAATCTTAATAGAGGCCTGCTGTTGTCCAGGCCTTGAAGTTTTATTTGTTGAGTTTCCTGTGTTTCTGGGAGTCATTTTCTGCTGATAGTCTGTCTTCATTATTATTGATTGAGAGTAACAGGGTTTTCTGACCTTCTATAGTACGTGTGATTGGGTAATAGCAGGGGCAAATAGGACTGAGTAGTAATTTGATCTTCTAACTCTTCCATCCTTACTGGTATATAAACCCTGTGTCTGGAAAAGGTTGTGCTTGTATTTATTGGGCTGTGGATGGTAATTCATTACTGAAACTAAGCAGAAATTCCTTAAGAGTCCAAGAGCAGGATAAGTTATTTCTTACACTTATTTCATTGAATTGCACATCTGTTGTTGTTGTCTTTCGTCTTTTCCCAGTTAAGGGTCGCCACAGCGGAACTCCGGTCCACTAATGATTGGCGGTAGATTTTGACGAATGCCAAGGTGCCAGCTCAACGTTCAACCTTTAAAGAAGGCACGCCTATTTACGCATGTCTTTTGAACACCCACCCAACCACAGGGAGGACATGCAGACTCCACACAGAAGGTACTTCCCACACTCCAGCCAAGAATCGAACGGGAGAACCTCTTGCTGTGAGGCAACAATGCTACCACTGCACCACCGCGGATGTCTATTGAATTGCACATAGTAATGAAACAGTATCTAGCAATGAGAAATACAGTTAAAACAATATAAAACAGTACAGAAATGCAGTGAAACAGTAAAAAAAAGCTTTATAACAGTGCAAAATGTAGTAGATTAACTGTATAGCACAATTATAAGCATTAAAGATCTGTAATGCTTATAATTGTGCTATATGTTTACTGAATTACTTAACTGTAAACTGCTTTTTCATACTCAGAGTTGTATTTTCTGTTTGTGAGTGCTCTATCCATGCTTTTCTGTGCATTTTTGATTTTTTGAGGTTTCTGTGTTCTAGTCTAATCTGTTTGCATTTAAAATCATTCTCTAGAGTCCACTTGCTCCTTGATCTGTTTAAAACTTTCATTTAGTGGCTACAGCTAGTAGCTGTAATAGTTTCCCACCTACTGTTTCATTACTCTAATTGCATGTTTACTGAATGGGTCTATATTATATAACCGAAAGCGCTAGTCAGCGAATGCTCACATAAGCAAAACGCTGGAGTTTGAAAGGGTGCTTGTGGGGTCAGGGTACAGTGAGGAGTGAGATATTTGCCCTTTCCTCACTGTAGTGCGACTTCGGAGTAGGAATATATAGTTAGCGTGGAGTGTGGGGGGCACAGCCCCCTTACAACCTGAAGTTCGATCTCTGGCATTTTCATTCATGTGAGCATTTGCTGACTAGTGCTTTCGGTTATATAATATAGACCCTTACTGAATTACCTAACTGTAAACTGCTTTTTCATACTGAGAGTTGTATTTTCTGTTTGTGAGTGCTCTATCCATTCTTTTCAGTGCATTTTTGATTTTTTGAGGTTTTTGTGTTCTAATCTAGTCTGTTTACTTTTAAAAGCATTCTCTAGAGTCTGATTGCTCCTTAATCTGCCTAAAAGTTTCATTTAGTGGCTTCATCTAGTAGCTGTAATAGTTTCCCACCTACTGTTTCATTACTCGAATTGCATGTTTACTGAATTACTAAACTGTAAACTGTTTTTTCATACTGAGAGTTGCATTTTCTGTTTGTGAGTGCTCTGTCCATGCTTTTCTGTGCATTTTTGATTTTTTGAGGTTTCTGTGTTCTAGTCTAGTCTGTTTGCAGTTAAAAACATTCTCTAGAGTCTGCTTGCTCCTTGATCTGTTTAAAACTTTCATTTAGTGGCTACAGCTAGTAGCTATAATAGTTTCCCACCCCCTCCCTATTGTTGTTGTTGTGTTCTTATACTTGGTTGCTTTGCAGTTGCCCACCCATACTGTATATTTGATCTGTGACACTCCTCCCAGTCTAGTGTCATTAGTTCATTCAATCTAACAGAGAACATTTGTGAAGGTCAACCCCACTCAGAATCTTAACATTAAATTAACTTCTGTTCCAACTTTTTCCATATCCACTTCACTGAAAAAAATTCTAAGCTTGTTTCCCCCCTTTCCTGTAACAAGTCTAGTCCAGATACAGATTTGCTGTATCCAGAACTGTTTGTAAGCCCCCTCCCCCGCTTAACTAGGGTTAAACTATTCCTGGCGCCATAAAGTCCGCTCTTCAAATTTTCCCTTGCAGCTAGCCATCTTCTTAGTTTTAGCACTCATATTTGTTTCTTTGAGCTCAGCAATTGTTCAGAACTCATTGTAAGCAGTAAATAAGCTACAAATTATTACAGCACTCAATTTTACTTACTTGTCTAGAGGAAAACAGTTTTTAGTACTTAAGAAATAAGTACCTTTCCAGGCATGTCTAAAGGTCAGCTCCCAGTGTTTTCTCCTGTCTAGCTGATAAATCTGGGCATCTTGAGACAATGCAGCAGTTGTCTCATGTATACAGACAACCCTCTACTCCTACCACCCAACACTACAACCTATGAGAGATCCACTTATATAGCCAAACTGGAAGCAAAGCTCTCTTCATCGAAGACTGGACTAGACAGTCAAGAGGAGAAGGTAAACATTTGCACCACACCACACCACACTCGTCACATAGTCCCTCAAAACCTACACCACCAAAACACACATGTAGAAAAATAAAACACATGCCTACATTTGATGAGGCTCTCAATAAAAATCTGCCCAAACAACCGATACCTTCAAAGCAGAAATGCAAGCAACCTCCACTCCCCCAACACAACCCAAAGTGACACATAGCCCACAAACTCAGCACGCCACTCAACTACAGCCCATAAGGCATAACGTACCCAACACTCTAGTCATAGGTAACTCTATAGTCAGGCACACTGATGTTCCACTCACCAGGCTAAACAAGGAGAAAGTTACTGTCAGCTGCCTGTCAGCTGTCAGGATCCATCACATAATGCATGCACTCAGGTCCCTCCACAAAAAGTACAAATATGACTCTGTCATTGTCCATGTTGGTGTGAATGACCTGAGATGTACCTCCCTGGACTACATGAAAAGAGACATGGAGGAGCTCTCCGATCTTGTAGCACAGGCAGGTATGACCCTAGCCCTGAGTGCCATCACCCAGGAAGATACCACAGTACAAGGACAAAATGATTGACTTCAACAATTGGCTAAGCTTCTGGTGTCATCCTAAGGGAATTCAGTATCTTCTGCATGGGATGACATGATCGACAGGCCACAATGCTTTGCCAGAGATGGTCAGCACCTGTCGCCCTTGGAATTCCGGATACTGGCAAAAGCTCTTGCCACCCCTATAGTGCCTTTTTTAGGCAATGTTCAAATTAAAAATTCATCACCGTAACAGGCACAAGCAAGCAAAATCTGAGGGTAATACTACTTAATGCTAGAAGTCTAAACCTCAAAATGCACTCACTCGAGGCACTCTTTCAAATGGAGAACATCGACATCTGTGCAGTGAGAGAGACCTGGTTCAAATCTGCAGAGAGCACCCCTGCATTACCAGGCTATAATTCATACCACACCTTTCGATCAACTAACCTGGACCAAAACACTAAAGGCAGAGGCGTGTCCATATTCATTAAGAATATCTACACCTCCAAGCTAGTTGCTCAGCATAATGCATCCGAGATTATTCAAGTTCAACTAACTCTGGGATTCCTATTCCTCTTTTCTTGATACACTGCAAAATATTAGGGTACAACCCAACACCCTAATATTGGGTGATTTCAACTACCCCACCATTAACTGGAAAAACTACTCATGAACCATCTCTTTTGCTCAACGTTTTCTGGAATTCATAAATTCCAATGCCTTGGATCAACTTATCCACACCCCTACCAGGGGCAGCAATATCCTAGACCTTGTCATCACCAACATGGGCAGCCAGTGTTCCACACAAGAGGTCAATTCCTCGTTGGTCAAATCCGACCACAAGCTAATCACTCTAGACATTCACATCCCGCCCCCACCCACCCCCAGTTAGGAAAACAACCGTAAAAAAATTTTCAAAAGCCAACTTCACGCTTCTTAAGACAGAAGTGGCAAACTTCACGACACCCACAATAATGGACAATAGAGGTACGACTGCTGAATCTTGTACAAATGCACTTTATAAGCATTTACACGAGTGCATGGATCATGCTATCCCTAACAGAACCAAGATGCTATCCTCCAAAAAAGGAAGCCGATCTGGTAGTCTTCTGCCAAAAACAAACTCTACAACTTAAGAAAGAAACTGTTGCAAAAAAGAGTAAAATCCCATGACTGGAGGAACTCCCTGGACAGCCTCAGTAAGAAGCTGAGATCCCTCATAAAATCCTCCAAATCTAGTTATGAAAACAAAATTGCCACTGATTCTAAAGACAACCACAAAGCATTCTATAGCTGTGTCAAGAATCTCAATGGCAACACTCAGATCTGCTCTGAGTTACAGCACAATGGCACTAAATATACAGAACCAACTGATATTGCCAACATCCAGGCAGATAGGTTCAGTGCTAACCTTACTCCCCTCTCAGCCTCTAAAGGGCCCATCTCTATACCAGAAGAATGCTGCACCCCCCCCCCAACCCGCCCTGCTAATTAAATAAATCAACTCCGAGATTACACTTTAGTGTAGTGAAGTGAAATGTTGGAGTTGATATATTTATGTAGCAGGGGTTGTGGGGGCCACAGCCCCCCGCATAGGGGTTGTTGGAATGTAATCTGGTTTGTGTTGTATTCAGTCAGTATATGTATCCTATCTGTTTTCAGTCTTATGTGATTCAGGCTTTTGAGTTTTCAGGCTTGTGAAATTTCAGGCTTTTGGTCTTAGGTTCATAGGTTCATAGGTTCATACTAGGCTATCTGCCCAAGGGCATTTATAAGCCTAGCCCATAGTTATGTGGCTTTCGCCACCCCTTTAGTTTGAATAAAAACTATGCCTATCATTTTGCTGTGCCTCTGTCAAGCAGTGACACTGAAGTAATTCCTGGGGTATATCTGCGATCTCCCATCCATTGGTCAAGATTCCTCTTGAACAAGGCCAGCGAGGTGCTCTGCCTCACATGTACCAGGATTTTGTTCCACAGTACAGGGAGTCTCTGGGTGATGAATCTGTCCCTCCAGCACATTCTATTTATAACCATGTCAAGGTTTAAGTCTCCTGCCCTTGTGGTTCTGAGGGATCTAGATTTTTTGAGGTGAAGCATATTTCCGGCTTATGCAATTCAGGCTTGTGAGAAGAGGAATGAAGGTCAGCAGGACTAAGACAAAATATATCTGTGTGAATGAGAGGGAGGACAGAGGAATGGTGAGGATGCAGGGAGTAGAGGTGGTGAAGGTGAATGAGTTTAAGTTCTTGGGATCAACAGTTCAGAGTAATGGTGAGTGTAGAAGAGAGGTGAAGAAGTGAGTACAGGCAGGATGGAGTGGGTGGAGAAGAGTGTCAGGAGTTATTTGTGACAGACGAGTACCAGTAAAAGTGAAAGGGAAGGTCTACAAGAGGGTAGTGAGACCAGCTATGTTATACGGGTTGGAGACAGTGGCATTGACAAAAAGGCAGGAGTCAGAGCTTGAAGTGGCAGAGTTGAAGATTTTAAGATTTGCACTGGGTATGATGAGGATGGACAGGATTAGGAATAAGTATACTAGAGGGTCAGCCCAGGTTGGAAGGTTTGGAGACAAAGCCAGAGAGGCAAGATTACATTGGTTTGGACATGTGCTGAGGAGGGCTGCAGAGTATATTGGGAAAAAGATGCTAAGGATGAAGCTGCCAGGTAACAGGAAAAGAGGAAGGCCTAAGATAAGGTTTATGGATGTGGTGAGAGAGGACATGCAGGTGGTTGGTGTGACAGAGCAAGATGCAGAGGACAGGAAGAAATGGAAACATTTGATCTGCTGTGGCGACCCCTGATGGGAGCAGCCGAAAGAAGAAGAAGAATATCATTCAGGCTTCTGAAGTGAAACCATATATATATATATATATATATATATATATATATATATATATATATATATATATGTTTACTATTGTTTGTGCGAACAACATTCTATCGGCTGCAATGTGCTGAAAAACAGAATGCCAAATGCACAAACAGTTTTGCACCAGACAGTCGACTCCACTTATGCGAATGCACAACTGCATTCACATAAGTGTAAATCGACTATCTGCACGGAGATTGTGGTACAGTGGGGAGTGGAAATTCATCCCAGAGTTAGAATATATAAGTAGGGGGTTGTGGGGGGTGCAGGGGAGCAAAAACATGATAGCTGTATAGGAGTTTGATTTACATCAGCACCTATATGGCTATGACGTGGTGGTTTCAACAACAATTTCAAGTCAAATGCGTCAGGCATTTGGTTTGACATTGTAATCGTTAGCTTTTTTTACTTTTGGTATTACCATTCATTTATTTGAACGAAAAATCTTTTTCCGTTCGAATAAACAATAGTAAACCATATTTATATATATATATATATATATATATATATATATATATATATATATATATATATATATAAATATGGGTCTACTTTGTTTCATTGAATCTCATTTTACTGAATTTCTTTTCACTCTGACCACATCGCTGAAAACACAAATTACTGAAAACTCATTACTCTGAATCTCATTTCATATCAGACAAATCACTGGAACCACCACGATGAGTAAAACAATAATTTAATATGAAAAAGAACAAGCGCTTTCACGCACTCAACAAGTGCGCTTCATCAGGTTACATTATACAAAGTTAATCCAACTCCTTATATACATAGCATACGCCCTAATTAGCAACTAATTAGGGCAGACAAAAACAATTCATGTCATCTCAGTAGAACCTGAACACACTTTAAAATGGTCACATTATATATAAACAACATAAAAATATATAAAAACTCCTCAGAACTTAGTCAACAATCATATATTATTGGGTTGACGTTAAAAAACTATATATAGATAAATACAGGCGCTGTTTCCTATCCTAAAATTAATTAAGAATGCTTCCAAACTAGTGAGGCTCAGTCTAAAGCAAAAAATAAAATTAAACCAACGTCATAGCCTGGAAGGTAAAACTCCTTATCTCATGTTCATTACATTCTGACCTTTTTAAAGTCACATGAAGAAACATAGGAGAAAAAATATATAATTAAAATATATATGTATATGTGTATATGAACATCCCTAATAAAGGAGTCATATCAATACCACATAATGAATAAAGCATGAGCGCATATGTGAGGTATAGTATAGAATGTGGATAAAGGGGGGGGTGTGTAAGGGGGTTCAGGGAGGAGGGGAAGGGGGGGGAGGGAGGGGGGGGAGAAAGGGAGGAAAGGAGGGGAGGGAGAGAGGGAGGGAGAGGGAAAAGAAAAGGGAAGGGAAAGAAGACCAAATGGAAAGGAGAAAAAACACAAGACCAGACCAATCACAGTGCGGGTAAAACCTCAGTAAATGTTTATGGCACACAGGTCTAATGCTAAGGGCCAAGTTTAAATCAAGTTCTGAATAGGCCCTAATACTAGAGTCCACCTTTACTCATTCAATCAAAAGCTCCTTGTGAGGGAGCAGTAAAAGGCAGTAGAAAAGGGAAGATAAAAAACAAAAACAAGGAATCACAAAGCAGATAAGGCCACCACGGTTACTCACAGAAGTGCAGGTCTAATGCTGAGTGCAGAATTCAAGCCAAGTTCTATGTGCGCCCTAAGGGTTAAAATCCACTTTAGCTCATTTAACTCAAGGGCTCCTAGTGTATCACCTTCCCTCCTATTAGGGTACAAAATCTGCAACACCCTAAACTTAAAATGAAATTTTAAAATGAATCTCATTTCACTGAACTGAACTTAGTATATATGGTACTGTGTAGAGTACTGTAAGGCAAGTAAAAGGTATATGCCCTTTTCCCCACTGTTGTGTGATCCTGGAGTTAGTATATGTAGTTGGGGGGGGGGGCTTGTGGATGTGGGGAGCATAGCCCCCCACCTTGTTTGTTTTATATTGTATTTTATCAAAAACTTCAAAACAATACATTTTAGACATGCATAGTTACAACACCAGTGACTAACTCTCTATAGAAGACAATATTTACTCAAACTAAGTGGGGGGCTATGCCCTCCACATCCCCCAATGAAGTGGGATGTGCCCCCACACCCCCCTAACTATATGTACTAACTCCAGGGTCACAATACAGTGGGGAAAGGGCATATAACTTTTACTTGTCTTACAGTACTTTATACAGTGTCATATATACTAACTACAGTTCAGTGAAATAAGATTCAATGAAATGAGTTTTCAGTATTTTGAGTTTTCGGCGAAGTGGTCGGGGTGAAATGAAATTTAGTGAAATGAGATTCAACAAAACAAAGTAGACCCATATATATATATATATATATATATATATATATATATATATATATATATATCTACTGCATAAATTCCTATACAGACACACACACACACACACACACACACACACACATATATATATATATATATATATATATATATATATATATATATATATACATATATATACATATATATATATATATATATATATATATATATATATAGAGAGAGAGATATAGATATAGCTATAGATATATATTGGCATAATGGTTAAGGTCTCAGTCTCACAGAAGGTGCAAGTTTGACACTTATGAGGGAAATTAGCTAGGCTTAAAATCACCCACAAGGGCAACTAGACTGGAAGTTACTTATATTTACTTATATTTATTTTTTTTTGTGGTCATAAAAGATTGTAGATACCTAGTATTGTGGAGAACATGTATTTGTCATATTTGTAAATATTTATAATTATACATTTATACATATGTATATTTACATGTGCAAATACACATTTATATATACATATACATACCTTGTAGTTATATGTATATATATATATTTACTTTTTTGTCTTGTTCGTAATGGTTGCATGTATGTCATTTTTCTTGTTCTGAATAGTAAATGTTGGTATCCTGTGTGTTTTCAGTATTATGAAATTCAGGATTTTGAGTTTTCAATATTTTGAACTTTCAAGATTTTGTTCTCAAGATTTTGGGCTTTCAGGATTTTGTAGCACTCCCGTACATATTTATATATATATATGTATATATATATATATATATATATATATATATATATATATATATATATATATATATATATACATATATTTCAAAACTGTAAGGCATCTTTCATTTCTTTGCACAAACTAACTGCAATTTGTAGCAGAACCAAACTAATATCCAGCAGAATCTAACTACTTTGCAACAGAAACAAGATGGTTTACAGATAAGTATGCTAGAATCAGCAAAGACCTAGCAAGAAAACACTGAGACATGACTGTTGCACAAAAGTCTATACACTTTTCTTCAGGTGGTACCATTTCTAACACATACAGCCAGATTACAAAAGACTTAATGTCAGGGAAGGTGACTTTACTGTAATCCACGTACACTGAAAGCAATCTTTTAGAATTGGACCCATAATACAAACTTTGATCCTAGTAATCAGGGAATAATGATTACCGGCCACTTTCTTTAGAAAACATCATGAAATGATGATGTCAAAGGATAGCTGCTGATCTTTGAGTGGGCAGCTTTAAAACATATGATGGCCAGCTTAGAGACTCATTCCTTACTAGAGAAATTCAGGAGGCATATCTGCATCCCTTATCTGGACTCAGTACAGACCATAAATCACTGAAGACTGAAATTTTTGTTTGATTTGGTTTAAACAGAACAACCTTAGCCTTGTAGTTCCATACATGGATGTTTTGCTTTAAGAAACCTGGGATAATATCCCAGCAGATTGGCCTATCACACCTGACTAAAGAAATGTTTGTAGCATAAAATCGTTCAATAAATTCATGTTGAAGAGCCATTTGTACTGGAAATATTTTTTTTGGAAACTACTCATCGTTGTTGTGCTGTTCAAAGATGGGTAACCCAAGATATATTCCCAACTCCTCACTACCTTTTCAACCTGGCAGAACGGTAATTTGTCATAAAACAGCATGGTCCAACCAGTACAGTTGCTCTAGACAGTCACCTTCTAAGGATCAGTCAGGGTGCTTTTTTTAAGAGGCAAGACAGCAAGTATTGCATTTGTGCTGGTTGGGGTACGACCACCAAGGCATCTATTTCTAAGGATCATAAATGCAAACAAGAGGAACTTTATATAGCTCTGTTCAGTTTGGAAGTTGAAAGTTCAACAGTTGTAAAATTTATTATAGAAAGCACTCTGTATTTTTTGAAGGTATTCTGTGATGTGTGATGTAATTAAACTTGACAGTCACTTTGTTGATAACAATGTACCGCATCTAAGTAAGCAAGAAAATTAGTTTGCTTGTACAGCTGAATGTGATATAATAGAAAATACTTTTAATCAAGTCTCAGACAAATGGCTGTCACATTTCTGGATGTCCAAAGGGAAGATTTTTATGTAAATGTGTAATTTTGCAAGGAAAACCATACATCCTGGACTGGGCCATTACCGATATGGGTAACAGATGCTCCACGCCAGAGGTCAACTCCTCACTGGTCAGGTCCAACCACAAGCTAATCACCCTAGACATCCATATCCCACCCCCACCTCCAATTAAGGAAGCCACCATAAAAAATTTAATCAAAGCCAACTTCATGCTTATTAAGTCAGAAGTGGCCAACTTCACGTCACCCACACAGATGGAAAATAGAGACTCAACTGCTGAATCATATACAAAAGCACTGTATAAGCACATACATGAGTGCATGGACCATGCCATCCCCAAAAGAACCAAGATGCTATCCTCCAAAAAAAAGGAAGCCAATATGATGGTCCCCTGCCATAAACAAACTCTACAACAAAAGGAAGAAACTGTTGCAAAAAAGAGTAAAATCCCATGACTGCAGGAGCTCCCTGGTCAGCCTCAGCAAGAAGCTGAGATCCCTCATAAAATCCTCTAAACCTAGTAATGAAAATAAAATCACCATGGATTCTAAAGACAACCACAAAACTTTCTACAGCTATGTCAAGAATCTCAATGGCAACACTCAGATCTGCTCGGAACTACAGCACAATGGCACTACATTTACCAAACCAACTGATATTGCCAACATCCTGGCAGACAGGTTCAGTACAAACTTTACCCCCTCACCCCCCAAAGGGCCCATCTCCATACTGGAAGATTGCAAAGCCCCTGTAATCAGGAACACACAGGTAAAGACCGCACTGTCCAATGCCAGGAACACAGCATCCATGGGACCGGACAACATCCCAGGCTGCGTTCTGCATGAACTACAGAACAAACTGGCACCCCACCTAAGTAGCATGTTCAACCATAACCTCACTTCAGACTTTGTTCCTATGGAATGGCGTACAGCGATGGTTATCCCACTTCACAAATGGGGTATCACCACTGATCCCGGGAACTACCGCCCCATTAGCCTGACAAGCCTGCTCTGCAAGGCCATTGACTGCATCATCCTAGAGCTTATAAACAAAGATATTGGTAACCACCAAACTCTGGACCCCACTCAGCTTGGGTTTGTAAAAAAAGATCATGCCTCCTAAACCTGAATGACTTCTTCAAAGCAGTCACCAGAGCCGTAGACGAGGGTAAGGTGGTGCACACAGCCTATCTTGACCTCGCCAAGGCTTTTGATACCATCCTTCATGCTGGTATTATAGATAAACTCACTTGTCTAGGCATAAATCTATATGTCACAAGATGGTTGGCCAACTGGCTCACTGACAGAACCCACACAGTGAAAGTAGCCGACACCAAATCTGACTTCAGACCAGTGACAAGTGGAGTACCACAAGATTCGGTCCTGGGTCCTGTCCTGTTTGGTATCTACATCTCTGAAGTCCAGGCTAATACATCTGGTCTCTGACTAACGAAATTCACAGATGACTGCAATCTAGGAGCCATAATAGATTCACCTAAAGATGTGGACATTCTACAAAGAGGCCTCACCGAAACTGATACTTGGTGTCAAAGTCATGGCCTAAAGCTCAATGACAGGAAGTGCATTGTCATCCCCTTTGGGAAAAACACCTTACCCATGAACTACCACATAGGTGGTAGCCTACTAAACACTGAAAGCATGATAAGAGACCTTGGGACACAGGTGGACAGTAGTCTCATCTTTGATAATCACATCACCACAGTAGTCAGGAAATCCTTCTAAATGGCACACCTCATCACAAAGGGGTTCTCCTCCAGAAAAAGAGAGATCATCATTCCTCTCTACACATCCCTCATCAGACCCATTATAGAGTACAATGCCCCATTTGGCATGTACCTCCCAAGACATCTGCAACAACTAGAAAGGCCACAGAAATACCTCACTAGGAGGATTACCAGCGTCAAACAGATGCCATGAGCAGACCATCTCAAAAAACTCCAGCTCTACTCCGTCGCATATCACCTAATCAGAGGCGACCTCTGCCTATCATACAAAGCCATGCCTAACCCAGATCTGATGGACATGCTACTCTTAAAGAAATCCCAGTCTCTCTAAGCCACACACTCCAGGGACCTAAACCTTGTCACCACAATAAACAGAACATGTTGGCGGGATAAATTCCTGTCCCAGAGACGTCCCATGCTCTGAAACAGGCTACCCATTCATGTCAAGCAGAGCTCCTCATTAGCCATCTTTAAGAGAAATCTTGACAATTGGATGGGAAACAGGAAATTCACCCCAGGGATCACTGCTGTGGCGCTGCTCTACAGGGGAACAGGAAAATAATTTTCTTGGGTGGTGAAAACCAGGGAACCTTGTTTAGCTAGGTTTATATAGGCCCTAGGGCCAATAGCCTAGTACATACCTATGAACATACCTATGAATAAATTTAACTTACATATACAAAATTGCACAAGAAAAACTAATCAAATACTAGGGATGCTTTATAAAGCCAAAAACTCTCACTGATGCAACTAAAGCTACACTTACCAATACACCGATCCTGGAAATTATAGACTTATTAGCCTAACTAGCCTGATCTGCAAAGCCATGGAGCAGATTATCATGGACCTCATTAACAAGGACATTGGCAACCTACAAACACTCGATTGCACACAGTTTGCTTTTGTCAAGGGGAGGTCATGACATTGAGACAGTCACCAAAGCCATAAAAGAGGGGAAGACAGTGCACACCACCCACCTTGACCTGGCCAAAGCCTTCAATACTATTCCCCACTCAGGTATAACAGATAAACTCTCTCAACTAGGCATCAATCCATATGTTACCAGATGGGTAACAAACTAGTTCACTGATAGAACCCCCCCCCCAGTCAAAATAGGGGAAGCCACCTCAAGCAGTAGACCTGTATCAAGCGGTGTACCCCAGCGATCAGTCTTGGGGCCTCTGTTGTTGTTTGGAATATACTTTTCTGAGGTGCAGACCAAAACCAGTGGGCTCTGGCTGACCATGTTTGCAGATGACTGCAAGCTAGGTGCTGTCATCAATTCCCCTAGTGATGTGGACATTCTCCAAGAGGGTCTCATCCAAACAAAGGACTGGTGCCAGAAACATGGCCTCAGACTAAATGCAAAAGAAAAAGCATCATCATCTCCTTTGGGGCAAGTGATGTCCCCACAAATTATCACATCAATAACAAGGTCTTACGTACGCAATCAGTCGTGAGGGACTTGGGCACCCAGGTTAATAGCAAACTGACTTTTGACCACCATATTGCCTCCATTGTACGGAAAGCTTTCTACATGACCCACCTCATTAGTAAGGGTATCTCATCCAGGGGCAAGGTGGTTATAACATCCCTGTATTCATCCCTTATAAGACCCATTATTGAGTACAATGTCCCTTTCGGCATGTACGTCAGAAAGCACATGCAGGAGTTGGAGAGACCACAGAGTTTCCTCAGCAGGAGAATCTAGGGCCTCAAATATCTACCCCACAAAGAAAGGCTTAAGGCTCTGTCCCTCTACTCAGTCTCGAACAAGCTCCTCAGAGGTGACCTCTGTCTGGCATATGAAGCAATCTCAGACCCTGCCTTGATGGGACTACTGCATACCGCAAGTCAAGTTCCACTCAAGTAACCTGCACGTGGAACCTCAACCTGGTCTGTGACACCAATAGGGCTTGTTATTGGGAAAGATGTGTGCCTTAGAGACTCCACTTTTGTGGAATAGACTCCCTCTCCACATCAAGCAGAGTACCCATAACCCTTTAAAAGCAAAACTTGGACAACTGGATGGGGAACAGAAAATACACCCCTGGGATTCCACTTATGTCCCTACTGGACAGTGGCATTGGGTGTTAACTTGTTGAAACATGGGCTAAATTTTTGGCTAGGCTTGTAAAGGCCTCAGGGCCAATAGCCTAGTAACTTCCTATGATCCTATGATCCTATATTACCAGTGTAAAGGACTGGGCTTCCCTTTCTTACCCAACAAAATGTTTTTTTTTTTAATATAATTTGAGATGTTTCTGTTCTTTCATATTGTAATACTTTGTTTCAGATGCAAAATAATTATTTTATGGAAATATCAAAGGAAACATAGAAAATGTTTTTCTTCTGCAATCTCAGAATATTTGTTATTTTTCATATATTTTTTAAGATGCAGCTGCCCATGAATAGACTGCCCTGCATAAACATGGGTAGACAGTAACTTAGACTCAAAGAAGAAATGTAGCTATAAATGGAAAGGCTGGAAAGGAAGTCTTAGACTCTGTTGTCATAGTGAGTCTGGTCTCCAGTGATATGATTAGCTGCAACCTGCTTAATGTTGGGTACAAGATGAACTTAATATATGTGCACAGAGAAAGGAAAGCTTATGCTAATGCCAAAAATGCATTTAACCAATAGTACACAAAGCATAACTATTTTGTAGTTGTAGCTTGTATGTTCCATGAAAAAGATTTTCTTTGCTTTTGGAATACATGTCATGGTGGGCTCTCTGAGTCAGAAGAGCAAACTAGAGTCAAGGAACAGTGTCATATAATGTCTCTTTTGCCTCAATTATAATGGGAAATACTGTGGGACAATTAAAAAAAAACACTACAGATGTCTGGTATATGTTTCTTATAGATGAAGCTGAATTTACTTATGATCAAGAGATGGGGAAGGGAAAACTTGCACTGGCTGATTTCCAGGTAAAGCCATCTGACTTTAACAAAGTTTGGTAAGGTGACACTACTCTTGAAGAAGAACAAAACATGCTTATGTGCTACATACCCATAGAGTGGTGCACAGCAACGGTTATTCCACTCCACAAAGGTGGAGCCACAACAGACCCCTGGAACTATCGCCCTATAAGCCTGACTAGCTTGGTCTGCAAGGCTATGGAGCGCATCATCATGGAACTCATTAACAGGGACATTGGGAACCTCCAAACACTGGACCCTACCCAGTATGGCTTTGTTAAGGGCAGATCATGCCTCCTAAACCTGGTGGAATTATTTGAGACAGTTACCAAGGCTATAGATGAGGGAAAGGTGGTACACACAGCCTACCTAGACCTTGCAAAGGCCTTCGACACCATTCCCCATTCTGGTATTATAGACAAGCTCACCAGCCTGAACATAAACCCCTACGTCACAAGATGGGTTGCCAACTGGCTCACAGACAGAATCCACATGGTGCCAGTTGTGGGAGCTAGGTCTGTCTATAAACTGGTTACAAGTGGTGTTCTCCAGGGCTCAGTCCTAGGACCCCTCCTGTTCAGCATATACTTCTCAGATGTACAAGCAAGCACAGGAGGACTATGGCTGACCAAGTTTGCAGACAAATGCAAACTAGGGGCTATAATTGACTCTCCGGCTGACACAGACATCTTCCAAAAGGGTCTCACTGAGACGGATACCTGGTGTCAAAATCATAGCCTCAAGCTAAATGCCAAAAAGTGCATAGTCATCCCCTTTGGGAAAAACAAAGTACCCACAAACTACCACATAGGTGATAGCCCCCTAAATATGGAAGACGTAATAAGGGATCTAGGGAACCAAGTAGATAGTAATCTCACCTTTGATAATAACATTGCCAAAGTGGTTAGAAAATCCTTCTATGTAGCCCACCTAATCACAAAAGGGTTCGCATCCAAATCAAAAGAGGTCATTGTGCCCCTCTACTCATCACTCATCAGACCCATCTTAGAGTACAATGCCCCATTTGGGATGTACCTTACAAGACACCTGCAACAGCTGGAAAGACAACAGAAGTACCTCACCAAGAGGATCAATGGCCTCAAACAGATGCCCTATGCAGCTCAACTGAAGAAACTCCAGTTGTACTCGGTTGCATACTGCCTACTCAGAGGTGATCTCTGCCTGACATACAAGGCCATGTCCAACCCAGAATTGATGGACATGCTCCACCTAAAGAAAACCTTATCCCCTCAAGCCACATGCTCTAGTGATCTAAACCTCACCACAACAATAAATAGGACATGCTGGAGGATTAGATTCCTGTCCCAGAGACTTCCCATGCTTTGGAACAAAATCCCAATCTACATTAGGCAGAACTCCTCGCTAGCACTCTTCAAAAGAAACCTTGATGAGTGGATAGGAAACAGAAAGTTTACCTTGGGGATCACTTCAGTGGCTCTGCTGGACAGAGGCACAGGTAACTAATCTAAGGGGACAGCGAAAGCCAACACATTCTGGCTAGGCTTATAAATACCTTTGGGCAGATAGCCTAGTACCCACCTATGAACCTATGAACCTATGAACTCCTGGACAAAGTGATTGTATTCCTAGTTTTCCAAGTTTTGGAGTAGCCAATAATAGACTTTTCCAAGTCATTAAGAGAAGGGAAGAGACTGCAAAACAGCAAGTGGTCCCTCCCCCCACAGTCATATGGAAACATTGTAATAGAAATTAGCATAACACCATGAGCTGGACAGTCATCTGGGAGCAGAACACATAAGAAGGGCACTAGATATATTTGTTTTACTGCAGGGGTGATCTATGCCAAAGTACAAAGGTACTGTCCCTCACACCCTGAATGTCACTGCACAAATTGCCATCAGTCTGTCAGTCAGTCAATCAGTCAATCAACTAATCAATCATTTAATATAGTATCTGATCACTAGGCTCAGGGCAGACTTAAGAATCAATTATAAATACTTATAGACACAGAAACACAAAACAAAATCAGGGCTTCAGAAACAAGTCTAGTGTTAAGTAAGCTGTGTAAACTGCTAAGAAATGGCACTCCTGAAGCTATGATGGTAGAAATCAGAAGTTTGGGCCACAAAATGAAAATGTCCAGCACACTGAGGTAATGTAACACAAAGGAAAATACAAAGAAAGGAAATACTTAAAAATTGAACTATAAATTATCGGGTCTCTATTACATCGTCAAACTCACAGGAGTCCGAAAGATGTAATATCGAACTGTGAAGTTCGAAACTCAAAAAGTACGAAAACACAGAACAGCGATTTTTTCCCAGGGAAATAAATTGCTGTTCCGGTACAAAAAAAAGTACACTTTAAACTTAATCTAATCCCCCATTGTGGGGTGCTGTGCCCACCACCCCCCTACTTAAATATACCAACTCTGAGATCGCACCACAGAGGAGGAAATAGCAAAGCTGCAAAAATGTCCCGCCAATTTTTTTTCCTGGGAAAAAAATCGGTGTTCCATGGCTTCGCTATTTCTGTGTTTTGAACATCTGGGTTCGATATTACAACATTCGGACTTCTGTGAGTTCGACGTTGTAATATAGACCCTAAATTATCCTATGTTCTCATTGTAATATAGACCCTAAATTATCCTATGTTCTATTACAGTTAAATATGCCATTATGGGTATCATTGTCTCCCACAGTGATTTTACCCTTTTAACTATTATAAAGGTTGCAGCCCTGAAAAAAATGAATATACTATATGAAAATGAATTCTCAGAATATTGTCGAAAACCTTGCTGTCCAAATACAAGCTGATATTTTAGCCTTACTAAAAGAACATATGACCGAGGCAGAGAAAGATCAAACTTCTTATAATAGGAGTACAAAAGCTAGATAAAGTTGCCTTGAAGAATGGATGATGGTTCTCATTTCAAATGAAAAAAAAATCTGATTCTTTGTTATTTGGTAATGTTTTTATGAAGTATTGGAAAGATTATGAATAGTACACTATAAAATGGCCAACCAAGCAAATATAAGATATAATATAGTGACCATGGAAAAGTCCTAAATTCATGCACTGCTACAGAAAACACAGCAGTCATTTGTAAGTTAGCAAATGTTGTGCATTCTTGCTCTGAACTATGATTAAAAATTGAACAAACTGTTTCCTCATCAGAAAAACGAGGAGAATGATTTTGTCCATAGCAATAAAGATAAGATAATCAGAGCACTTATATGAATGAAGCTGAAAAGGGCATCTGCAGTATTTACCTTCATTATTTTTGTAGTTGCCTTTGTGGTCTGAATATCTTTCTGAATATTTTGTAAGTAATCTGTCCAAATTCTGCAAATTACTTATATAATACTCTAAGCAACAGGGATGGACCACTGCATATGAAGAAATTGGCTAAATTTTCCATGCATTTGTTTTGGTAGAGCAGTGAAAGTGGTCACTCTGCATAAATGCTATGAACGTATGAAAGAACTTGGCAAAATATTTGGAATATTAGGCAAATACTGCAAATTTTAGTTTTTTTTTGCAAGAAGACAATTATTTTGCATTTTTCTAAAACATAAATATTGTGTAAAGGGCTTCTTGACTTTCGAGTGAATCAGGAAACTGCGAACAACGTAATGTCATTCTGAAGTTGTCAAATAGCCTCTTTGCCAAACAGGCAAAAAAATCAGCAGCACTGGAACATTCTGAAAAAAAACAATATTAATGCCACAATGTGGTGCCATAGAGAATATATTGCAGTAGTGTACGTGTCTGGCATATTTGGAAGGTAGGTTGTTGAACTGCACGTTATTCTAGTGGATAAAGTCCTAGGTTTGCAACGGCACTGCTAACAGTTTGGTTCTCTGCATGCTGTTTATTTATTTTAACATAAGGAGGCATTCAATATGATCTCTGCGGACTTAGTTACATAGTCTTCTTTATGTCATAATTTATTTATTTAACTAGTTATCGTCATTATTTATTTTATTTAAGTATTTATTACTTATAGTGTGGGAGTAGTCAAATGATGAGGGAGGGAGGCATCAAAGTTATAATAGTATTTACTTACGGTGGGGCTTAATGTGCTCTTTCCACACTCACTTATATGATATTGATGTTTTGAAGCGGCCTATTCTTTGCCTGTTTGGCAATGGCATGTCACTCAAGATTTCCTAATTACATTGAAAGTCTGGTCACCTGCATAGAGTTTAAATCTTTGGGATTCAAAATGAGTGTACGTGGATGTACTCCATTATTAAATCATAAGAACAAGATATCTGATTAAGGTGAGAGACAAATAATATAAGAAATGGAAAAGAGGTCAAACTACAACTTTGAAAATTTAAATAAACAAGCTGGACAAACAGATCAAGCATAGTATGAGACAAGATCAAGAAAAGTTTGAAGAAAATTTATATAAAGACATTGACCATAATAGGAAACCTTTTTGTAGATACATAAGATGTAGAAGGAGTAAAGACATACACAATGATAAACTGTGTGCAGATTCTAAAATTTTTCTCAGACACAACAGATTATAGAAATATTTACAAAATCTTATACAAACCAGTTTGGCTTCACAAAAGGGGTGATAAGTTGTCCTAGTGATATCCAGGTAACCCCAGATGCTGGAATCAAATTAGACAAAAAAAAATGAAAAAGAACTGCACAAACTGGATCCAAACAAAGCACAGAGTGGAGACAGAGTTAGTAACAATGACCTGAGAACACTTCAGCAAGAACTTATAGTATCATTATATTTATTATTCACTAGGTCATATAAATATGGTGAGATTCCTCAAGATTGGAGACATGCTCTTATTAAACCTGTCTTTAAGGGAAAGAGGAGTAGGACAACACCAGAGTCATACAGAACCTTAAGCCTACTTTCATGTTGTGGAAAAATAATGGAGAAAGTAATATTGTTAATATCAGAACTGGATAGGTTGGGACTTGAAACCATATATCAGCATGCATATGTAGAAAACAGATCTATAACCACCTGTAACATGATGTTCTATAACAATATAATAACAGCTATGAATGAAAAATTGTGCTGTGAAGTAATTTATATAGATTTAACAGTAGCATTTGGCAGGATCATACACAAAATACTGATCAATAAATTAGTACAATTAGGTATTGATGTACTCTTGATAAGATGGATAGCTGCATGCCTTGCAAATAGGACATAGCAAGTATCATACATTAATTAGACAGGTGAAATCTTTGGTTATAGTCAGGGTGTCCCACAGGGTTCTGTCCTGGGCCATTACTTGTTTAGATTGTAACTTTCAGACTTAAGTTTTTCATCTGAGGTGTTCTACAGTCTATATGCAGATGACCTGAAATTGCATAAGCTGATTACATGTGTTACAGATAAGACATGTTTGCAAAATAACTTGACTAAATTGACCATTTTGGCACAGGAGAATAATATTCTGATATATACATCAAAATCTAAGGATATGCAATTTGGGAGACATAAATTGAAAGGTGAATATTTAATACAGCACACAGTGATTGAAACTGTAGACTCATTTAAGGATATGAGTAGATCCAGCTATGAGTTTTTCTAATCATATCAACCAATTGGTTAATGATAGTTATAGAATTATAGGGTGTATAAAAAGATTTATAAAGCCTAGGAAATCAAAAAGAATAAAGTCATTGTTTGTTGTTGCATTAGACCTAGACATGAGTATGGAATAATAATATGGAAACTCTATAAGAAAACAAGCATGGATAAACTGGAAAGAGTACAGCGGAAATATATCAAGTGCATCCATGGATGTGAAAATGTAAGTTATTATGAAAGACTAAAATATCTGAACTTGTACAGTGTCTCATACAGATATCTAACAGGGGGTCTTATTCAGGCATATAGGACATTTAGAGACAACTACCTCTGGGAATGTTTGGGGTTATGAAAAAGCACTAGAAAAATCATCAGACAACTTATGTAGAAGATTCTATAGGAATGATAAATGTACTAACTGGTTCTCTGACAGGGCAGCTAATACATGGAACAGACTGCCAAATTATGGTAAAGCAAGTACTAGTTTAGATATTTTTAAGAACAGCGTGAACACTTATTATGGGAACAGGTGTTTTGGTTTATCGGCAAACTAGAAGGGCATTAATGCCCGTGCTTGAAATAGTTGTACGTATGTATCACATAAGTATTTCCAAAATTGTTAAAAATAGCAATTAAGCAATTAAGGAAATAGACTGGTGAGTGACAGCAGAGTGATGAATGTAGAGTGTGCAAACATAAGCTTTACAATGGCATTATTTATGATACACACAAGTGTGAGATTAGTTTATTAAATTATGTCTACTTTTCAATTAAAAAGAAAAAGAGGCGCACTGTCTCACAACTGAATTGTTTGTGTCTTTCGGCTTTTCCCGGTTAGGGGTCACCACAGTGGAACTCCGGTCCGCTAATGATTGGCAGCTGAGTTTTACATACCGGCTTGCCAGGCCTGACGCACAACCTTCAACAAAGGTACGCCCATTCACGCATGCCTCCATGCAGAAGACACTCTAGCTGAGAATCGAACCGGACAGTGTCTTACTGTGAGGCGACAACGCTACCACAGCACCACCACCGCGGGTTGTCTCACAACTAAATATTTACAGTATATCTTCACCAAGTCCATTTCAAATGAAATAAACAAAAAAATATTCTGAAAATAAAAGTGACCCTAATCTTTCAATTACTTATCATGTTGCTGTGTTTATATTTTTTACATGAAACACTATATTATCAAACTGTATGAAGTAACAATACATTTGAATTACTCAGCATTAAGCTTTTTGGCAGTCTACTTTAAGAAAAACATTTCCATTCATTTTAAAACCAGTCAGCTTCTGGGTCTTTCACAATTTTAAACAATGTATCAGTGCATTGGTTTCTATGGCATTGAGATGCTAAGTGGAAAATAGACATGCACTTGGACAAATATCTGTTATTTTCTGTAAAGTTGCAAAACCTCTCTCACGCACTGCATACAGGGTACTGCATTTCTGTACACTTTGCTCCATGTTATAATGAACTCTGTGATCACTGTATCCCAGAACAAGGTGAAATCTCCTTCTCTGCAGTAATCCTTGTCTTAATGCTCCTACAAGATTTCTACATATGCAACTGTCCCATGAGATCACTGAAGCCACAACAGACCTTCACACTCGCTCCAGTGGCAATATCTGCAATTAAAAAAACACCTGCATACCATAAAGACCACAACTATCAATCCTGACTGACTTCCACCTAAATAACTTAAACTTGATGCAGACAGCTTTGTATATCCTGTCTCAGATGTAATAAACTGTTCTATTCAAAAATAATATGTACCCACCTTATGAAAAAAAAAATCCTATAGAATACCCCTCCAAAAAGGTGGCTCATCAATGAAGCTAAAAAACTATAAACCAGTTGCCATTCTCTCACCCTTATCCAAAATCTTCAAAAGATGTATTCACTCGCAACTTACTGGATGTATTACTTCTCATAACTTTCTCTCTCTCACAGCATGGATTCTGACCCCGTCACAGTACAACCACTGTCCTTCTAAGGTTCACTGATACAATAAATCACAATAGAAATTCAGGTCTTCTAACCTCAGCCTTATTTCTGGATCTGTACAAGGCAATCAACATAGTCAGTCATTAAATTCTCCTAATTAGTAACCGGGAAAAGTCAAAAGAAGAAGTCTCTCTTCCTATGGGCTATCATCCTCCTCACTTAACTGGTTTCTTAGTTACCTCATTAATAGGCCCCAAGCAGTGAAATGGCAGGATAAATTCTATTCATTCCTTGCTATTTCCATCAAAGTCCTAGTAGACTCCATCCTAAGACCACTAGTATTTAACTTATTTACCAATGCCCTAAACACAGCAGCCAAAAAAGCAACCATTGCATAATACACCAATAATTCCATTGTAGTATGTGCTGCTAAAACACTACCTATGCTCCAAGCACACACCCGGAAATCCTTCTGCTCCACAGAAGCTTGGCTCAGCAGCTCACAACTCTTCTTCAGTGCAAAATAAATAAACAAACATACTACTACTATTCTCCTCAACTCTCTCTCCTTCCCAAAAACTGCATTTAATAAAGTGTCATTCAACAGGACCGATGCAGAACTGGTATCCCACACCAAACTGTTAGGTGTGACTGTAGCCAGCCACTTGAAATTTGATCTCCATCATCACCAAGCCATAAAGAAGGTGCACCAAAATACAGGCTGCATCTATTCAATAAAATACTACCTCACTGACTCTGCTAGATAAAAAAATAGCCACTTCTTTTCTGATTGTTACCTTTTTATATTCCTCTCCTATCTTAACCATTCTCGACTCATCTCTATCTGCCAAACTAGAACAATGCTACAATTAAGCAGCCAAATTCACATGCAACCAACAATAAAGATGACATCACTGCCTCTTTCTAAAGCTACTAAACTGGCTCAAACTAAATTGTTTTGTATTGTAACTATTACAGCTTTCAAACTGTTGCATAACCCTGAAAAATTCCCATCTCTTCACTCTGTTGCTCACCTTTACACCACTAGAGACCCCTACACTCCACTGAGTAATCATAACTCTCTCTATAACTAAACCTAACAACAATGCAGGATCCTTCATGTATTTATACTGCATTGCTAATAGGCAGAATATTATCCAACTACATTTATTTACCAAGAAAGTCCAACCTGGAACAAAGCCAATTTTCAGCAGAGGCCTGGGGAGAATCCCTCCAGAAGCATGTCTTTATAACATGGGAGGAAACCAGAGCGAACCCACATGAACGACATGCAGAATCTACACAGAAGCCACCCTAGCCAAGAATCAAACCAGAGAACCTCTTGCTGTGAAGTGACAACGCTATGGCTGCACCACTGCACCATCTGTTTAAGAGCAGTCTGCAACCTGAAATACTTTAAATGCCACCTGAAGCAACACCTGCATCAACCCTGGTTAAACGGGTACTAATATAGCTATATGAATTTGTGCCACAACTCTCTGCTACACAAAAATGAATGTAGTGTCACTACAACTATATCCTCCTCTATCATCTCACCTGCTTTATCTTTCTTGTGTTTCTTCCCCTCCTTCCTTTTTTTTGGGCTGCTGTAACTTTATCTTAAAACACTGCATTCATATACAACCCATATAATTGCTATTTTAATCAAAACTGTTTGTAAATTATGTAACTGATGTCAAGATGTCTGAATAGTGCAACTGTTGCTCGTGAATTAAACTGATTGCAAACGATGAAACAAGGCAAACGATGTTCATGATAAATTGAATTTTCCTCCTGGGCCTCCCCTGAAAAAAGTACACTCCTCATTCAAACTATCCTGGTTAGGAAATATCAATATATGCTAAACATTTGGCTTCTTCTGTTTTTTTTTTTTTTTTTTTTTTTTTTGTGTGTTATTTAAGCTGATTCACTAGTCCCTTGTGTACTCTTAAAGTCAAATCTAACTAAATTTGTTAAAAGTGTTGCAACCATAAGGTTTGTGGACTGAGGTCACAAAACTTTGGACAGAAAATCTTGTGTTAACTGGATGTGTACTGTCTAATAGTCTAAAGAGTGAACTATAACCCTGTACAAAGTAATATCCTACTGTTACTATATCAGCAGATCTTAGTATGTATTCACCTAACAGTCAAGGGAATCTGCTAATCTACTCATTTTTATAAGTCAATTTTATTATAACAATAAAACAGGGAAACATGGCCACATAAGATTTAATGAAAGAAATGGACAAGTTAACAAACCTCAGTTTTTAATTTTTAGCTTACTGTAGATGTTGTACAGCCTAAATTACTCACAGAATACATTCTATGAAATCTTAGAACAGTCATGCATGTCTTTGTTTTATTTACTCCTTCCACTATTTCCCATCAACTGTCTCGAGTCAGCTGTTCTATAAATGTACCCATTTGTGATTTAAAAAAAATAGATGACAGTACAGCTATTAAGCTGACCTGCCATTGTCTTTAAACTGTATCCTTTCTCATGTACATTACATTTAGTTTGTATTTATGTATTGATTGATTGAAGAACTCACCCTTCCATGATGGCAGTATATGTCTCAGTATAGCTAACTGTATGCATTAACTCCCTGATTACCTGACAGTATGTATTGTCTGGGATTTAGTTATAATAATTTTCTTTGCTTTAAAGAACAAGGCGCTCTGTTAATTGCACATGTATAATGCATATTCGGACAAGGAGTGAGTAAAGAAAGAGCATGCTAGCTTTTCTTACCTTGTGTAAGGTAGATCATTAGACTTAGACAACAGATCCATAGATGTGCCTTCATTCTTGTAATTGAATCAGTCAAGGTGTTCTATGCAAAAGAAAAAATAGCAAATACTTATGTCATTGCACATCTGTATGAATTTATGTTGCAACAGAAAACAGGAGTAATTATTTGGAAAAGTAGATGGAGTGAATCAGAACATTTATCTGTGAAAGAGTAGTGAGGTGATGAGATTTCACCAAAGCATTCAAGTTAATATTAATGTGATTTTGACATGAATAGAAGTTAGATTACACTGTACTGTTTGATTCATAGCATTGTCTAGATAATTCCAGATAAATAGCCTCCATATGTTTAGTAATATTAAACATATCATATCCTCTGATGAATTATTTACTTAGATATTTTTATTTCCATTAACATATGGATGTAATATTTAGATAAACCAATGAGAAGAAAAATAAAACAAGTGATGCATCCTGATGTTTTAGCTTATATTGTTAGAGGTGTGTGTGTGTGTGTGTGTGTGTGTGTGTGTGTGTGTGTGTGTGTGTGTGTGTGTGTGTGTGTGTGTGTGTTGTGTGCTTGCCTTGTTTTCTGTATTCTGTAAACAATTTTTCTGATGCATATCCTTTATAGCAAAACACTATATTAAAATTAAGCTGACTTTCAGTTTGGATTCAAATGACAAAAAGGAAGTACATAGCATTGCAAAGGAGAAGATACCAAACAGAGTAAACACATGCATGATAATGTTGAAGAATATTGCATTTTTAAGTACATAATAATTTCAGCAAGGGCTTAGCATATACTTTACTTTTTTTTCTTTATGCTTGAAACTTCCCTGATTCTTATTTTGAAACAGTTATATGGCTTGAATCGTAGTACACTACTTAGTTGTTTAAAAAATCAAACACATTTGATAACATGTCTGTTTTACCTATTAATATATTGAAACCCATTACAATACAAGCAGTATGGCTGTATTCTCAATTTACAATTTCATTGACAGTACTATATTGCTACAAACATTGATACGTTCGTGTTTTTAATCAGACTCCATTGCATGGGTTGTCATATACACTTCCTATCTCCTTTGCTCTGCTCTTTTTCAATCAGTTGAACATTCTTGTTAGCTTATGGGAGTAAATTTAAATGAGCAGGTGGAAATACTCTCCATTCAACTATTTTGCTAGACAGACTGAGTAAGGAGTAGGGGGCATATTACTCAAAATATACATGCCCCTCCTATGGAACACTTGTCACATCTCAAGTCTCTGACTTAAATTTATAATTTAGTCTTCTAATAATCTCATGAACTGAATTCATTAAATCTACCTCATGAGAATTTCTCCAAGATAGGGCATGGTCACGTGTAAGATTACTGTCTGATTATGTCGGTAAGAAAAGTTATATGCTTATTTTATTTATGATCAACTGCTTACACCAGTGTGTAGTAGATCTGCCCAGTGTCTGGAACAAATGAAATTATATTTCAAATAATTTCTAAGTACTGTTTATTGACCAGGTTAGTCCTACTAGGTCAGTGTCCTCTTTACAGAGGAGAAGTAAGATAGTATGGAGTCTAGAGAGTAATTTGGCTAGGATACCAGAGAATGTCTCCTATTCTTTGTTAGATAAGTTCCACGAGATCCCTTACATCCACATGAGCTGCTCCCAACTCAGGCAGATGGGATCTGAGTTTAACTTCTCATCCGAAGGATGGCGCACTTAGGAGTGCAGCACCCTCCACATGCTGCACTGTAGTGTTGACACTGGAAAATTAATTCCAAGCACCTGCTGCAGGAATAAAGCTCATAGTATTTTGATCTTCCAGTACCAAAGGTAAGTGTGCCACCTGTTGATCCACTGACCTACTAATGTGGAGTCATTGTGTTATACTGTACAGCAAAATTGTTTACTCACAACACTCCATCAGGAGTAAGTTGGTTTACAGCTTATCAGATTTACTAGTGTTATTCAAAATATTGTCATTAATGATTCAAAAGTAGCAATATAATTACATCTAGTGAACACTACTTTTGAATTGTTTAGTGTGTGGTAGTAGCATTAATTTTACATATCATAATTTGTTATTGTAATGACTGAAATGTCTCTTAAGAATATTTACATTTTAAAGGTAACAGTATTAAAAAATCAACACTGCTGAGATGTGTCACAGTGTAAGTGTATATGTTTTGACCAAAATGCATCCAGCTAAGTTAATCTGTTGAACTATATCTAGAGTGAAATACATATGAAGTCTCATACATGTTCATAGTGAAGAATATTTTACTTTGTGTAATCCTCAGTATTAGTTTGAAATAAGCAATGTTTTCAAATAAGGAGGTAATTTATCCAGTCAGTAACTAGTACAAACAAGTATATAAGAAAATAATGACGGCTTCATCCCCTCATCAATCTACATATGCAACACATTTCTTAATAAACAAAGTCCATGTTCAAGAAACAATACATACCACACAATGCATGAAAAAATGGGGAACTAGGTCTTTTTATATCAAATATAATATATTGGACCATGTAGCTCATTAAATTACTTCATAGCAAAACACAGGATGCATGGCTGTATCACATCAGCAGAACATTTAGTCTACAATTATGTTAATTTTATCTTTTTAAATGTTACTATAAAAAACTTAAAAAATAACAACCCAACAAAATTCCCAGTTTTGACACATCAGTTTCCTGTTGTTTTTACTTTTCTATAATACATTTACCAAATGCATAAAAAAGCAAAATATAGATATTTTGTCCCAAGAATTTGAACAAGGCATAAAATTGTGATGCACTTACTTGTTGTAATGAAGTGCTCTTTGTAGATACTGTGAAAAGGTTGTAATGTATTTAGACTTTTAAACTATTTAGAGATGAATGTTCTCTTAATATCCAGTTATCACAGCGTCATCACCATGTCATACTCAATAATTACAGTGTTTGACAAAAAAAACTGTGTTAATAAATAAAAGAAATGAATGGTACACACCTAAACATAATTTTACCAATGAATGACATAATTATAAAGCAATTATGAATGCCAAGTAGAGCAAAGCAATTAGAGAAGAAATGGAGACTGCTTCAGGGTATTTCTAAAATGACTAACAAAATTCAAATACTCCCACTTGGACTCCTTTGTTTCTTTTGTGGGATGATGATATGATGTGATCTGATTAACCTGTCTTGCCTATCTCCATTGCATGCAAATACTAAAAAGAAATATACTCAAAGCTGAAGATAACTGGAATAAGGCAACTGGTCCACATAGGTATAAAAATCCAAAACTTTTAATACAATTAGGTGAGCGCTTTCACAATGATCAACATTGCTTTATCAGCATTTTTCCATTTGTTTTCTTTTCCACATGTTCCAAGAAATTCATACATTTTAACTAGCAGAAAACAATTTAAGCAGTTTAAAAAGGTTATTATCAATTCCTATTTCCTTTTTTACAACATAAGATGGACCAGGTAATCAGGGAAACAAATATGTGCTTGTCAACAACAATAAATACATTGTCTTCCCTAGATTTACCACTGGAAACCATGCTTTAATAAATAACAAACTTATCAAAACACACTGGTTTATTCTCATCAATAAAGTACTCTCCTGAGTTCTCTAATAATAATAATAAGATTACTGATTTGTTAACCAGGTAGAATCACTAGACACACAGTCCCTTTTCAGGAGTAATCCCTGGTCATAGTGAAGGCAAGCAAGAGCTGAGGCATTCAACCCCTATACCCCAGCAACGTTAGCTTCTGCACCAGCATTAGCTTTTGCACCAGCTGCTATTAACCTCTGTATTTATGCACTCATGTGGGTAAGACAGAAATACGCATGTAAATTAATCAAACCTCCTTTTGTTAAATCACATAATGAATATGGTACACAACAAAAATTACTTAATATTCAGAATTTACCTAGTCGTAAAATCTATGTAGATGGCATGTAGCATAATATCTATTTAATTGTTTCACACAGTATTACCAAACTTATCATTTGGTCCTGTAGCTCAGGGTTATAGCACTGGTCTTGTAAAGCAGGGTCATGAATTAAAGTCTTACCAATCCCTGTGGTCCCGTTCCTCTAACACGTAGAAAAGGAAGAGTTTTGCTCACTAGCAGGAACTTGCACTTGTACATATCTAATGTATTGAAAACAGACAAATTAAATACTAAAAAAAAATCAAACATTGCTCCATCTTGCAGACAAACCATCCACCCAGCATACAGCACTGGCAATACCCCACTTTTAAATGAAAATGCCATTAGATACCTGGGAACCTGAGTTATAATTTCCTCTCCTTTGATCACCATGTTGCCAGAAAATCCTTCTATTTGGTACTGCTTTTTGCCAGGGAACTATCATCCAGATTTATTTATTTATTTTATTTTATTTTTTATTTGTTAACTGGGTAAAGTCTAGCTGGGCAAGTAGCCCATTTTCAGCAAAGACCTGGGGAGAAAAGCTCCATAACAATAGTACAAAGTGATGACAAAAATATTTAAAAGATTTACAAACGATATACAAAAAGTTTGACAGGTACCAATAGACACAATTTACAAAAAAAGCAATGTAAAACACAAAACATTACGTTTCCTAAGCCTTACTACAGACAGTAAAATGAAACTCATTAGATATATAACTAAGAACCATTGTGGTATTTTCGCTTGGTAGAAGTAAGACAAGAAAATAGCAGAATAGAAAACATTTTTTCGAAGGCATGAGAAACTAGCTAGGAGTATTACAGGAGTGCGGCCATTGTTGACTAAGGTATTCATTTAGGAGTTTTTTGAAACTATGATGATCTGTTTATTAAGATATTCTAGGGTAATTGTTTCTACTGTTTGACCACTTTGAAGGAAAAGAGAGTCACCAAAGTAATTATGGGACTTTGTAACCTTGAGTACAAGTTTATCGGATGATCTAAGGGTCCTGGGGTTGGTATTTAGTTGCACTAGGTTGGAGAGTGCAGGGCAGTTTTCAGGTTTGTGGATAATGGAGTGGGCAGTGGTGAGCTGATTGAGTGATAACAGTCTGGGAAATTCAAGTCAGTGTAATTTTTAAAGAACAAGGCAATGATAGGTCTGGTTGGGTGTATTAGCAGCAAATTTTGCTATTTTGTTATAGCAGGAATCAAGTAGATGTGACTCAAACTTGAGCAGGTTAGTGAAAAGTTGAGAACAGTAGAGAAGAGTATATAAGAGGTGAGATCTGGCTATGGCTAGTCTGGTATTTTGAGTAAAGTAAGTTTTGGCCCTATATAGTGACCAAGTTTGATGTGAACTTTCATAATTGTTAGTGATATTTGTTTATTGAATGTTAGGTTGTTGTCTATTGTAACACCAAGTAGTTTTGTTTGCTTAACTGGTTCTATTATAGTGCCATTAGTGGAGTAGATATAGAGAGGATGTGATTTTGCTTTGGATTTCCTGTTAGAGAAAATCATTACTTTTGTTTTGTTCGGGTTTAGGATGAGATTAAGTTCATTTAGGTAATTTTCAATATCTAGAAATGACTTTTGCAGTTTATCTTGGAGTTCTTGGGGTGTGGGAACAGAGCAAATAAGAGTAGTGTCCTCAGCATTTGAAAATATTTATTGTCATTTCATATTTAGCACTGCTCAGACTAATATAAAATGTAATGATCCTTTAAGATATACATCAACAGACATATCAAACAATTTGAAAGACCCACATAGGTTCCTAACAATGAAGATCACAGGCTTAGAATCCCTAAGGTTCTTGAAAAGAATACAAGCACTGTCCCTCTTTTATGTGTTTTATATGCTCCGCAGAGGACAACTATGCCTTGTCTTCCAAGTAATCAGGGGCCCAGTAGCCCAGGATCTATTGTACCCCCACAAATCAAACAATCCCACAAAATAGCAGAACAAGAGATGTAAACCTGACTCAGCCAATCAGTAAAATAAGGTGAAGAGATGGATTTGTTACTCAGCATTTCCATCACCTTTGCACCAGACTCCTCCAACAGATAAAGCAGTGAGATAAATTATCTTCCTTAAAAAGAGACCTCAATAATTGGATGGGTGTTCATAAATTCAACCCTAGCTTGGCTGACTTAGCCCTCCTTGAGAGGGGCAATATTGTCTAGGGAGAGAGCTCGGTAGAAGGAATGATCATAAGACTAAGTAGTCCTGAACATCCTAGAATCCCTATGAAAGGGAAACAAAGTCAATATAACATGTTATTAATAAACATGGAACTGATCATGCAGCCACAGGAGCCAACAAATTTCCTTACGGAACAATTTGGTACAAACTTTATAATAAACAATGATATTATGTCTGACTGAAAAAAGATAAAAGGAGACACATCTGTTGTATAAGTAAATACATGCTAGTTGTTGCCGCAAGAAAAATTAAAATGACCATTCTGCAATAAAAAGCACAAGAACAGTAATGTGACATGGCCCTACTAGAATTAAGGATGCAGTATTGGGAACACAACACAGACATGTCTGGGATAGTGTAAAATAACAAAGCCAGCATTCACAAAAAAGTGTCAGTCACTGTACAAGTCAGTAGACCATGCTAAGACCAATCACATGACCTACAACTATTTGCATGTAAGTAGCATCCTTGATGATAGGCAAATCCATGTTCAGCACATCAAAGCACTACACAAATGCAACACAGGCACATCTGGATGCCCTTATAAGGGCTACCCAGCAAAGTGCTACCTAGTTTATGGTATAAATGGAAAGGAAATGGTGCGATAGGGCAGTCAGAAACAAGAAAGGGCAAGTGGGGGAACACACATAAGGATAAAGGGGAGGTAAGAGTAGTAGAAGGTTGGGGGTAGACAGGTATAGTTTTTTGAGTAGACAGGTACTTTTTCATTTTTTGAGATGAAGTATAGAGGGTGATGGAGGCATGGAGACGTTGTGGATTGGAAGAATGATACAGGGATGGCAGTAAGGGCAGACTCACAAACATACACCTCAGACAAAGACTGATGCAGGAGTTATTGACACAAAAGGACAGCCAAAATGAAGATACACAGACAGACATAACATAAACAACTGGTGATGGAGAGGACTGGATGACAAACAATCAAAAGTGAGTGACATACAATGAAGGGAAACACTGTGATAGGGGATAGGACATGGTGAGGATAACCTGCAAATCTTTTCCAGAGATGATCCCACATCCAACCCAGAAGTTAGTTATTTCTGTATATGACATTAAGGCATAGTCCTCTGCTGGTGGCACAGTGATCAGGGTAGGGAACTACATGACTTTAGCATGAGAATGATCTCCAGGGTGCCAGTACAGGCATCAAGGTACTGGTCCACCTCAGTCCTCATCAGCTGTCAAACCTCATTCCAAGTAACCAAGGAGGGCCCCTCCATGCCATTGGAGAAGCAGCACCAGTGACTAACTGTGAGCCCTAAAGGTCACATTCTAAAGGATAACCTTTGTCAACATACAGACAGAAAGGCTCTGAGACTGCTGCACTGCTGACCATGCAAAAAAAGTGAAAACAAATGGAGAAAAACAAAACAGCAAAGCAACAATCACGAAGAATTATAAAGCAAACAGAGGAGTACACAAATACAATGGTCAGCCTAATATAATAAGACAGGTCCTTGAAAAGGGTAAAGAAAAGTAGCCAGTGCAACAAAGTAAATCATTAGCCAGGAACCAACCAACCTATGAGCTGGTGACAGCACCAGGATACAGGAAAGATAATGTACTGTCACAGGTCTGTAGGGTAATAGCACATTATTCGACTGAGAAGCATTGGGCAAAGCCAATAAACAACGAAGGACTGTAGAATTTGTTACATTGAAAAAATGAAGTGATGAAATGAAATGAAGTTACACTAAACAGGTTATATCAATGGTAGATTGCAACAGGAGATATTCATGCAGTTATCCAGGGCCCACAGATTAATGCATGACCCATGTCCAGCTGAGAAAATAATTTTATTTTGTCTGTTTTGTGTTCATCAGTGGTAACTCTATTTAGTGTATATGCTGAACTCAACATGTGACCAACTTTTTCTAGTTTAGTAAAAAAAAAAAAGATCCTAATGTCAGACACCTCGATTATTTACCTTAATATACTTGCAGTGCATGCTATTTGCACATGTGTAGAGGGAACATTGAAGATGTTCAGCTTGGAAATTGTATTTATTCATTCTTTTAAGTAAATAAATATTTCTTTACTTAAAGGAATGAATAAATAAATGCCTACAAATTGTAAACCTGCCTAAAGTGCCACGACTTTCTCCTCATTGCTTTCCCATATTTCATAGGCGTGGCAATGAATAGAACGTCCTGAATCTTAAATAGTGACAGATGCAATAGCAAACTGCCAAGCAAGTCATGCCTTTGTGGTAAAGCAAAGACAGTATTTTTTAATACACTAGCAGCTAACCAGATAATATGGGACTAGTTGTGCCGTGGCTACAAGCAACTAGACTTCTTTTTTTCATTTTAAATTCTTGCATTAAACATTGATAAGATTTTGTCTGAAAGAAACAGGAGTATTTATTGTTTGACCACTCCTTGGGAGAAATAAATTCAAAACGGTCCTAGATTTCATAGATTGCCCTTGTCTCTGCCTGATACCTTTGAACTGCAGCTTGCTATTTGCTGAACTTTCGGTCTGACATTACAGATTGAGTGTGCATTTATATCAAATATGTTGGAATATTTATTCTCTAAGTGCTGTTCGTTTGAAACCCAGTTAAATTACTTCTGACTTCACTGAAAGTCCCTGGCTTTGCCTCATAACTTCCTAATCATGGTGGTCTGTTTATCACACAACATATGATTTCCTAGCATATTATTCAGGATTGCAATCACTGCTGCATCAGAGACAGGTATGTATCCCAGAGACTATCCCTTCTTTGAACATATCACCAGTGCACTCAAGTCTCTCAACAGGTACTGTTATGACTGTAATAGTCCATGTTGGAGTGAATGACTTGAGATATACCTCCCTGGACTATATGAAGAGAGACATGATCAAGCTTGCTGAGTATGTTTTCCAGGCAGGTATGTTCCTAGCCTTAAGCAGCATTCTACTGTCACCCAGAATTATGTCTCAATACAAACAGAAAATGATTGACTTTAATAATTGGTGTCATTCCAAGGGGATCCAGTACCTGACAGCCTGGGATGACATGATTGACAAGCCATGATGCTTTGCCAGAGATGGCCTGCATCTATCTCCCTTGGGCTTCAGGCTCCTGGCAAATGTTATTGCCTCCCACTTAGTATCTTTTTTAGGCAATGCCATGAGGTCAAAACTACCAAAATGAAAATTTTATCCAAACAAAATTTCAAGGCTATGGTACGTAAAAATCAACTGCCAATCATTAGCGGACCGGAGTTCCGCTATGGCGACCCCTAATCAGGAAAAGCTGAAAGACACAAACAAAGTGCTGCTAAATGCTAGGAGTCTAAACATGAAACTACACTCATTGCAAGCATTCTTAACCCTGGAAGAAGCTGACATTTGTGCAGTCACAGAAACCTGGTTCAAAGCTATGGAGAGCACCCCAGCCATACCAGATTACTATCCTATCATTCATTCAGACCCCAAACCGTGGGCAGAAAAACAAAAGGAAGTGGAGTTGCAATATATATAAAAGACATACACACCTCTAGGCTGGTCAAACAGTATGATGCACAGGAAATACTCAATGTGCAGTTAACAATTGACAAGACCCCTGTTCAAATCATAGCTAGGTACAGGCCTCCAAATCTGACTCAAGATGCCCACTCCACCTATCTGGACCTCTTCAAATTTATCAAGCTTCAACCCTTTACCCTGATCCTGGGCAACTTTAACTATCCAACTATAGATTGGAAGAACCACTCATGTCAATACACAAACGCATAGAGATTCCTTGATTTCATTAATGCAAATGCCTTGGACCAGTTGGTCTACACCCCCAAAAGAGGTGAACATATCTTGGACTTGGTATAAACCAACATCAGTAACCACTGCAGCATCCCTACAGTGTCATGTTCCCTGGTAGGATCCAGCCACAAAGCAGTCACTTTTGAAGTCATGACCCCCCCCCCCCCAGCTAGGGTCAAACAAAAATACTTCTCCAAAGTTGATTACAACCTCCTAAGGGAAGGTATAAACAGCTTCACAGCCCCTTCCCTCTCCACAGGAACTGGCACATATGTCCAAACCTACACCAAAGTACTATATGAGGATTTATATAGCTGCATGGAATCTGGAATAACAGACAGGATGAAATCATCCTCCTCAAGGAAGAGTAAACCTGTTTGGTTGACATCTACAATAAATAAACTCTATAATAAAAGGAAAAAAATTGCTGTCCAGGACCAAGAAGGAGCAGGTGTCTAACTGGAAGCAATCTCTCCTTAGCCTGAACAAGCAAATAAGAGCACTAATGAAATCTACCAAAGCAAACATTGAGTCCAAACTGGCCATATCTACTAAAGACAATCATAAAGCTTTCTTCACATATGTCTGCAATCTCAAGAGAAGCACTGAGATCTTCTTAGAACTAGTGGTCAAGGACACTGCATAGGTTCATACGTTCATAGGTGTGTACTAGGCTAATGGCCCTGGAACCCTTACAAGCCTAGCCCGTAGAGGTACCCTAGCATCTTGCCGCCCATTAGTTCCCAAAGCCTCTATCAAGTAGAGCCACTGGAGTGATCACTGGGGTGAACTTTCTATTTCCCATCCACTCATCAAGATTTCTCTTGAAGAGGGCCAGTGAGGTATTCTGCTTGACATGTATAGGGAGTCTATTCCATAGCATAAGCAGTCTCTGAGTAAAAACATGTCCCTCCAGCATGTTTTGTTGATTGCGGTAATGAGGTTGAGGTCTCTGGACCATGTGGTGTGGAGGGATTGGAATTTCTTTAGATGTAGCATTTCGAAGAGAACAGGGTAAGACATGGCCCTGTAAGTCAAGCACAGATTGCCTCTTAGTAGATAATATGAGACAGAGAATAGCTGGAGTTTTTTGAATCTGTCCATATAGGCCATGTGTTTAAGGCCCAGGATCTTCTTTGTGAGGTATTTTGCCACTTTTTGAGCTGCTGCATGTGTCTAGTGAGGTACATGCTAAATGGGTCATTATACTCAATGATTGGTCTAATGAGGGAGAAGTAGCATGAGATGATGACCTCTCCCTTCCTGGATGCAAAACCTTTGGCAAGGAGATGTGCCACATAGAAGGACTTCCTGACCACCTTGGCAATGTGGTGGTTGAAGGAGAGATTGCAGTCAACCTGTGTCCACAGATCTCTTATAACGCTTTCAGCATTCGGTGGGCTTCTGTCGATGTGATGATTTGTAGGTACTGAGTTTTTCCCAAAGGGGATGATGACACATTTTTTGGCATTAAGCTTAAGGCCATGTTTTAGACACCAGTCATTGGTCTCAGTGAGACCTTTCTGTAGGATGTCTACATCACTTGGGAAGTTAATAATGGCTCCCAGCTTGCAGTCATCTGTGAACTTGCTCAGCCAGAGTCCTTTATTGTTGGCCTGGACTTTTGAGAAGTAGTTGCCAAACAGGAGAGGTTCCAGGACTGATCCCTGTGGGACTCCACTTGTTATTGGTCGGCAGTCCTACTTGGAGTCCACAATTTTTATACTGTAGGTTCTGTCTGTGAGCCATTTTGCCACCCACATAGTGATATAAGGGTTAATGCCTAGTTTGGTGAGTCTATCAATAATACCTGAGTGGGGAATGGTATCAAAGGCCTTCATCAGATTGAGGTATGCTGTATGGACTGCCTTTCCCTCATCCACAACCTTGGTGACTGACTCAAAGAAGTCAACCAGGTTGAGCAGGCAGGATCTACCTTTCACAAAACCAAACTATGCGGGATCTAGAATTTGGAGATTACCTATATCTTTATTAATTAGGTCCATGATGATGTGCTGCATAGCTTTACATATCAGACTCATTAAGCTAATGGGGCAGTAGTTCTCAGGGTCAGTAGTCACCCCTCCTTCATGTAGAGGGATGACTGTGGCAGTGTGCCATTCATTTGGTTACACAGACCCTGTAGATATAGCCAACCTGCTGGCAGACAGGTTCAGTGAAATCTTCACTCCTCCATCCCCATCAGTAAAACAGGACATCCTCAATACCTGACCCCCCTTCCCTTATCCCTAGGGAGCAAGTCATCACTGCCCTCTCAAAGGCAAAAACTACAGCCTCCGTGAGGCCTGATAACATCCCAGGCTGCATCCCACAGAAACGCAGACAGGAACTTGCAGCATCATTAGGCACCCTATTCAACCAAAGCCTGAGTACCAGCTTCATCCCAGCTGAGTGGAGGACAGCTACTGTTATCCCTTTGCACAAAGCTGAAGTGTCCACTGATCCAGGAAATTATAGACCAATCAGCCTAACTAACCTGATCTGCAAGGCCATGGAGCAAATTATCATGGACCTCATTAACAAGGACATTGGCAACCCCCAGACACTTGATTCCACACAGTTTGGTTTTGTCAAGGGGAGGTCATACCTGTTAAATTTGGTTGACTTATTTGAGACAGTCACCAAGGCCATAGATGAGGGGAATATGGTGCACAATGCCTACTTTGACCTAGCCAAGGCCTTCAATGTTATTTCCCACTCAGGTGTAATAGATATACTCTGTCAACTAGGCATCAATCCATATGTTACCATATGGGTAGCAAACTGGGTCACTGACAGAACCTACCTAGTCAAAATAAGGGAAGCCACTTCAAGTAGTAGACCTGGAACAAGCAGTATAACCCAGGGATCTGTTGTGGGGCCTTTGCTGTTTGAGATACATTTCTCAGAGGTGCAGGCCAAATCTAGTGTGCTTTGGCTGACCAAGTTTGTGGATGACTGCAAGCTGGGTGCAGTCATCAATTCCCCTAGTGTTGTAGACATCTTCCCAGAAGGTGTATCCCAAACAAATGATTGGTGCCAGAAGCACTGCCTCAAACTGAATGCCAAAAAATGCATCATCATCCCTTTTGGGGAGAGTGACATCCCCAGAGTTTATCACATTGATAATAAGGCATTAAGCACGCAATCAGTCATGAGGGACTTGGGAACCTAGGTTGATAGCAATCTGACTTTTGACCACCATATTGCCTCCATTGTACAGAAGACTTTCTACATGGATTACCTCATTAGTAAGGGTATCTCATCCAGGGACAAGGTGGTCATAACATCCCTGTATTCTTCCCTTATAAGACCCATTATTCAGTACAGTGCCCCTTTCAGTATGTACCTTACAAAGCACATGCAGCAGCTGGAGAGACCACAGAGGTTCCTCCCCTGGAAAATTCAGGGCCTTAGACATCTACCCTACACACATAGGTTAAAAGCCCTCTCTCTCTACTCAGTCTCCTACAGACTCCTCATAGGTGATCTCTGTCTGGCATACAAAGCAGTCTCAAACCCCGCCCTGATGGGACTTCTGCATATCCACAAGTCAAGCTTCACTCAAATAACCCACACTCGTGATCTCAACCTGGTCTGTGACATCAATAGGACTTGTTGGAGGGACAGATTTATGTCCCAGAGACTCTGCTTTTGTGGAATAGACTCCCTCTCTACATAAAGCAGAGTACCTCATTAAACCTTTTTAGGAGCAACCTGGATAACTGGATGGGGAACAGAAAATACACCCCTGGGATTCCACCTGTGTCCCTGCTGGACAGTGGTATAGGGTGCTGACTTGGAAAATGGGCTAAATTCTTGGCTAGGCTTGTAAGGGCTTCAGGGCCAATAGCCTAGTAACTTCCTATGGTCCTATGAACAGGCTCCCCATCCATTTGAAGCAGAGTTCCAACCTAACTCATTTCAAGTGTAACTTGTACAATTGGATGGAGAACAGGAAATTAATTCCTGATTTGGCACCTATATCCCTAATTGGCAGAGTCAGCTTGTAAATTGTTTATCTCCCGGGCCCATACTTGTAAATGTTTCACCTCCCAGGCCCCTGCTTACACTTATCAAGTTCACCAGAAGTTGTCAGAAATTTGAGATTGCATGGCTAGGCTTAAAAAGGCCCTTGTGGTCATAAGTCTACTGCACACCTATGAACCTATGAACCTATAAGTGGAAAGGGGGGCAGTTCTGACTGTAGATGAAGTCAGCTTACTCTGTGCATTGCTCAACTACATTCTAGCTTTAAAAGTCCAGTGTGCCTTTGTATGAAATAGATTTGAATACTTACTCCCTGGGTACTATCTGCGTGAAATCCTATTGAATCTGTTCCTGATTTCATGGAAAATCCCTGACTTTGCCTCATTTTGATCTGTTTCTCATAAAATTTGTAGCTTTCTGGCAATTATAGTGACTAAATAATGACAAACATTTGAGTTTCAGACTTCATATCCACCAGAATCTGCATGCCAGTATGTGTTATTGTGAGTTTCAGACTTCACATCCTCCAGAATCTGCATACCATCTTAAAAGTGTTATTGTAGCAACTTTTTCTAAGTGTACAATAGCATTATTTACAGTCTGTCCTTGACTTTGGGTCTTTGCCTGTCATTATTTTTTGGCTTTGTCCTTAATTCTTATTCTTTATTATTTTTTCATGAGTCAGATGAAGTTTTCATATGCTGGGTGGGAGTCAGAGCTGTTTGTGGATGAAAGTAACCTACCATCTTATCTTTTTCACAGTTAACTATCTTGCCTTCACAGGACTAATGTGAATTTGTGTGAAATAGGTAAGAATACTTGTAGGGTGTCTTCATTTATGTGAAACAAATTTGAAATTAACAGCTCTCAACTGTCCATGAGTTTATCAACTGCCCCTAGTTTTGTCTAATATTTTTTATTTGCTTTTCACAAAATTTGTGGGTTTCTGGTAAATTGTTCAGGACTGCAGTCACTAAATGGCAAACATTTTCAGACTTAATGTTCTTTAGAAAATGCATGCTAAAGCAAACACTTTTGTATTAGAAACTTTCTAAGTACATAACCTCAATATTTATTTATATTTGTTTGTTTGTTTATTTAGTTATGGTTTATTTATTTATTTATTTATTATTATTTTTCCTCCTTGTTTTCCTCCACAGAAATAATATATTAAAGAGCAGAGCAAACCTGTAACAACATAAAGAAGATATACCTATACTTTCACACATAGTGTTGAAGGAAATCAGAACAAAAATTAAATATTTTACTCAAGTAAGGAGACTCTCCTCAGGATTCAGCAAGCTCTGCATGGTGTGCAGGAATAGTGGAAGAGCTGCTGCACGTAATATGGCCGACGAGCAATCCAGGAACGAGCTCCCAGGATGTGCACGAGCGCTCCTACACTATTCCTGCATGGACACCACTGCTTTATGCTAGTTACCCCATTTGCAGGTGAAAACCATGCAAATGAGGTGAATTAGCGATTCGGGAAGCAGGCAGGCTTCTGTGCAGGAATAGTGTAACCAGCAGAAATGTATTCGGCTCCTAACCGAATACATTTCTGCAAGTTACAAAACGGAGGCATGACAGTTCGAAAGAAAGCATGTATGCAATGTAGTAGGCATGCCAATGGCTAAATATATGGCCATTGGCATGATAAGTAGTTGCAAAATTATAAAAAATTACTTTTATTTTTTGGGGGGCCGATTTTGGACATTTAAGCATAGGGCAGTGGTGTGCAAATAGGATCAGCCCACAAATATGAAAAAAATCTGGAAATAAGATTTAAACCCAAAGCAGCATTTTGCCATGATAGTCAATGGCTTGTGTAACACAACAGTACCACAGAATAGTGGCTGCTAAGGGGGGAGGCTGAGTGTCAGTGCAGTAGGTATGAATTAGCATTCTGTTTTATGCAAATGAGGGGATTGATACTGAATCACAGATTTTCTCTCTGTGAGTTTGCACCCAACCATGTAGGTGCAGCAATACAACAGTGCAAGCCTAAGAGCCAAATGACTTCATAAGGGGGCATGTCATGCTTGCTGTAAGCTGAGTGGAGCTTTGTGGCCCATGTTTGCCCTCAGCTAAGCAAAGCTAAGGAAGGGGGTGTGTCTAAGGTTGTATTGTCTTACACCATGAAATGCAGAGCGTGTTCGTGTCCAGGCAGAGCCATTTCTGCTTAAAAGAGCCTACATTAGCTAAACGGGTGTGCGCAGCATGCAACGAGCCTAAAAAAAAAACACAGAGGAAATTGCCAAACTGAGTACATGTGAGCACCGGGTATGCACGGTGCACCTCGGGGCTTAAATAGGGAGGAATTGGGAAGGGGAAACAGCAGTAAGAAGGCAATCAAGGTGAACTAGCATAGCTGGCAGGTGAAATGTATCAGAATCAGCCAATTACACAGGGAACAGCCTAGCACACCACTATAAACTATGCAAACACCTTCCAGTCTGGTCTTTCCCACAAACTCTACACCACCAGTGTACACAGATGGGGACATTTTACCTGACAAAACTAACAAAATGTTAGGGGCTGCTGTTGCTCTCATACATCAATATGTGGAAGAGACTGAGGGTGGTGAGGATGTGAATGCTGATGACCAACCCACAGTGAGGAGAAGGAGAAGAATGTACAGACCCAGGGTAACCTACCAGGGGCTACATGAGCTGGAGATAGTGGAGCGCTATAGGGTGGACAGGGACATTCTACAGCAAATTGTTGAGCTGTGCCGGCCATGCCTCACACACAGAACCAACAGAGGGGAACCCATCCCAGTGGATACCAAGGTATGTGTAGCCTTAAGAATACTAGCCACAGGTACCTTCCAAAGGCCAACTGGGGATATCATGGGGATCTCACAGGCATCAGCATCCAGGGTACTCCACCAGTTCCTGGATGCCATGTCAGCACATACCAGTCAGCACATATATTTCCTCAACACCCGTGAGGCATTGACTAGCAATATGTGTCTCTTCCACCAAATAGCAGAATACCCTGAGACAGTGGGTGCCATAGACTGCACACATATACACATCAGAATACCACCCAGTGACGGGGGTAAGGTCTACATAAACCGCAAGGGCTTCCCCTCCATCAACTGCCAGGTCATGTGCGATGCCCAGGGCATTATCATGAATGTGTGTGCTGGCAGCCATAGAAGCTATTACGACTCCCACATCTGGCATATGACACAACTGTACTAGTCATTTGCCAGTGGGAACATCCCATATGGCCACCTAGTGGAGATGCTGGTTACATACTGGAGCCATGGCTGATGACACCCCTCAGAAATGCACACACACCTGATCAAGAACTCCATAATGAGGCACACGCACAAACCAGAATCATAATAGAGCATGTGTGTGGGATGCTCAAGTCATGGTTCCACTGCCTGGAGATATCCGGTGGAGCCTTGCAGTACTCTCCAGCTACATGTACACAAATATTCATAGTATGTGCCATGCTACACAATATGATCCTGCAGAAACAGCTGCAGCAGGAACATCACAGGGCAAGGCCACACAGCCCCTCACCATTGCCAAGGCCAGCACAGGCACAGAGGGACTCAGAGGAGGAACTACCTAAGACTGCCCCTGTAAGCAGAAGGAGGCATGCCCAGTATGCCCAGGCCTTGGCAAAGAGACAATGCATAGCACATACACTGACACGGTAGGAACCCAGGGAATGATACCCCTCTCTAACTCGCACATACAGTTAAAGGGATGCCGAACATGACATTACCCCTCCCACTGTCTTTCTAGTTGCCCGCCTCTTATGTTAATCTGACCATATATCTCATTTCTCTCTACTTTCACTGGCTTATGTGAGTAATCACAAAACCATCACTTTTGAAATCCCACCCCTTCAATTATTTAAATTTATTGGCCATCCTACAGTATTTCATAGTACCAAAATACAAAAGTAACCACCCCTTTCAGTCCATCTTGCTGTTTTAAAAATAGTAACTCTCCACTAAACCTTAACTTTTTAAACAGGTAAAACTCAAGTTACCTACTTTCATATCTAACTTCTCTAGTGCACACTGCAGAGTGCATTCTTTTCAATCTTACCTTTAAGCATCCCTGTTACTAGCACTTTCTCTAATACCTAAACAGATCATCTCTACTTGACTCCAAGTAGACTTTTCTCTATCTGTTAAACCTAGCACTTGCTCCTACAGTACTTATTACCTTGATACGGCACTCTTATAGATAGCACCCCAAAAAGGCAAACCCCCATTTCTCGGTCACTCCGTCCCCGGAATCTCTTTTAAAGTTTTTTGTCTAGTCCTTCTAGCATGTCGAGGGATCAGTTGCTAGTGTCCTCTCCTGCTCAGCTGGTGAACCTGGGAATATTGAGGCAATGTTACAATTGCCTCATGTACACAGACAACCCTCTTCTCCTCCCACAAAACACAAATACATGCGAGAGATGCAACTATACGGCCAAACTGGAGGCTGAGCTCTCTCAACATAGGACTGGCAAGACCAGTCAGGAGGAGAAGGTTACCACACACACTATAGACCCAGTCTCACATAGTACCATCACAACCTCAAATCATACACATAAACACACAAAGACATACTCGGCTCTGATCAAAAATCTACCAAAACAGCAGAGGCCACCAAAGCAGACACCCAAACAACCACCACCTCAGAACACAACACCTGCAACACATAGACCTCACAGTCAGAGTGTCAAACAGTCACAGCCCTTAAGGCCAAACACAATGCCAGACACACTAGTCATTGGTGACTCCATAGTCAGACACACTGACGTCCGCTCACCAGACTGAGTAAGGAGAAGGTCACAGTAAGCTGCCTGTCGGGCGCTAGAATCCGCCACATAACGCAAGCACTCAGGTCTCTCAACAGCAGGTACAAATATGACTCAGTCATTGTCCACGCTGGTGTAAACGACCTGAGACGTACCTCCTTGGACTACATGAAAAGAGACATTGAGGAGCTCTCTGATTATGTAGCCCAGGCAGGTATGACCCTGACCTTGAGCAGTATCCTACCTTCACCAAGAATGATGCCACAATACAGAGATAAGATGATCAGCTTTAACAATTGGCTTAAACTCTGGTGTCATTCAAAGGGGATCCAATGTCTGTCTGCCTGGGATGACATGCTGGACAAGCCACGCTGCAAGGGACGGCTTGCACCTGTCACCCTGGGATTCGGATATTGGCAAAGGCTCTTGCCACCCCATAGTGCCTTTTTAGGCAAGGCTCAAATTCTAAACCTACCACCCTAGAACACAAAAAGGAAAAACTAAGGGTAATGCTGCTCAATGCCAGAAGTCTAAATCTCAAAATGCACGACTCGAGGCCCTTCTCAGTATGGAGAACATCGATGTCTGTGCAGTGACAGAAACCTGGTTCAAGGCTCCTGAGAGCACCCCAGCACTATCAGGTTTTACCTCTTATCATGCGTTCCGGCCCCAAAATCCGGACAATACCAAGAAAGGAGGGGGGGTATCCACATTCATCAAAGACACCCACACCTCAAGACTGGTGGCAACGCACGATGCATTGGAGACCATCCAGGTGCAATTAACCATAGGCAAGACTGCTCTGCAAATTGTAGCATGTTACAGGCCACCCTCACAAACTCAGGAACCTCACATGGCCTTCCTGAAAACACTAGAGGATAAATGTACCACCAAACACCATCATACTAGGCGACTTCAATTACCCTAATATAGACTGGGAACACTACTCAAGCCCAAACACCCTAGCCCAAAAGTTCCTGGAATTCATAAACTCAAATGCCATGGAACAACTAGTCACCATCCCACAAGAGGAGAAAACATACTTGATCTCATCATCACGAACATGGGAGCACAATGTTCAACACCGGAAGTATACTCCTCACTGGTGAGATCAGATCACAAACTAATCTCGCTGGAGGTCCTCATCCCACCCCACCTGAAATAAAAAGACCACAGTAAAGAACTTCTCGAAAGCCGACTTCACACTTCTAAAGACTAGTGTGGTCTCCTTTAAGGCCCCGAGCCGACGGAAAACAGTACTCAAGCCGCTGAATCACTTACAAATGCCTTCTACCAGCACCTGCAGGACTGCATGGATAAGGCAATCCCAAGCAAAACAAAGACTCTTTGTACCAAAGGCAAGCGTCCACTCTGGTGGACCCCAGCCATAAACAAACTCTACAACAAAAGGAGGAAGCTACTACAAGATAGAGCAAAATCCTTAAAAGGTAAGACACCCTTGATCACTATAAGTAAAAACTAAGAGCTCTCATAAAATCATCCAAAGCAAATTTTGAGAGAAAAATAGCTAAAGACTCAAAAGACAATCATAAGGCCTTCTTTAGCTATGTTAGAAACCTGGGAGGAAACTCCCAGATATGCTCAGAACTAGTTCAAAATGATGTGAAGATTACTGATCCTACAGACATTGCCAACATACTGGCTGACAGGTTCAGTGCAAACTTCCCCCCTCCCCAAAAGGAGAGATATCTATACCAAGCGATTGCAGCCCCCAAACATCTCCAACGCCTAAGTGAGAACTGCTCTCTCCAAAGCAAAAAACACAGCATCCATGGGACCTGATGGTGTCCCCGGCTGTGTGCTCCATGAACTCAACGAGGAATTAAACCCACAGCTAGGACAGCTGTTTAATCATAGTCTTACCTCTGGATACGTACCCAGGAGTGGTGCACTGCAACTGTGGTCCCACTTCACAAAGGCGGTGCCTCCACCGACCCTGGAAATTACCGGCCCATTAGCTTGACAAGTCTTATCTGCAAAGCCATGGAGAGGATCATAATGGACCTCATAAATAAAGACATAGGAAATTGCAGACTTTGGATCCATCCCAGTTTGGCTTTGTCAAAGGCAGATCATGCCTTCTAAACTTGGTTGACTTTTGAAACAGTCACCAAAGCCATTGATGAGGGAAAGGCAGTCCATACAGCCTACCTCGATCTGGCGAAGGCCTTTGATACAATACCCCACTCGGGTATCATTGAAAAACTCATCAGCTTAAATGTTAACCCATACATCACAAGATGGGTTGCAAACTGGCTGAGTGACAGAACCCACAGGGTCAGAGTTGCTGGCGCCATGTCAGACTCAAAGCCTGTCACAAGTGGTGTACCACAGGGCTCAGTCCTGGGCCCACTCTTGTTTGGCATCTACTTTTCCAAGTACAAGCAAACACAGGAGGGTTATGGCTGACAAAGTTTGCAGATGACTGCAAACTGGGCCATAGTAGAAAACACATCTGACACAGATATCCTTCAGAAGGGTCTCACAGAAATGGATAACTGGTACCAGAGCCATGGCCTAAAGTTAAATGCCAAAAAATGCATAGTCATACCCTTCGGGAAAAACAAGGTTACCCTAGCTACCAAATAGGTGGCAATCCACTGAGTACAGAAGAAGTTATCAGGGACCTGGGGACCCAGGTTGATAGTAGTCTGTCATTCGACACCCATGTAGCTAAAGTAGTTAGGAAGACCTTCTACATTGCCCACCTTATCATGAAGGGATTCTCATCTAGATCAAGGGAGGTCATAGTCTCCCTATACTCATCACTCATCAGACCAATGATTGAGTACAATGCCCCATTCGGAATGTATCTGACCCGACACTTGCAGCAGCTGGAGAGGCCACAAAAGTTCCTCACCAAAAGGATAAAGGGTCTCAAACATCTGTCCTATGCTGCCCGACTGAAAGAACTCCAGCTCTATTCAGTCGCACCGCTTGCTCAGAGGTGACCTTTGCCTAACATACAAGGCCATGTCAAACCCAGATTTGATGAATATGCTTCACCTCAAAAATCTAGATCTGTCAGAGCCACAAGGGCGGAGACTTAAACCTCGACACGGCTATTAATAGGACGTGCTGGAGGGATAGATTCATCACCCAAAGACTCCCTATGCTGTGGAATAAAATCCCGGTATATGTGAGGCAGAGCACCTCGCTGGCCTTGTTCAAGAGAAATCTTGACCAATGGATGGGAGATCGCAGATATACCCCAGGGATTACCTCAGTGTCACTGCTCAACAGAGGCACAGCAAAATAATGGGTATAGTTCCCCATACTAAAGGGGTGGCGTAAGCCACAAAACTATGGGCTAGGCTTGTAAATGCCCTCGGGCAGATAGCCTAGTATGAACCTATGAACCTATGAACCTATTACCTGTGCTTTACCATGTATAGGGAGTGTACTATGTGCATCCAACATAGTCAGCCCTCCAGCACCATCCTCAATACTGGCACAGCTCCAAGGTAAGTCACTCCTCCTATCAATTGCTGAATGGAGAAGTATGTTCTGATACTTGTATCTATGGTATGAATGTGAGAATGCAAGAGAATCAGGTGACTGAATGTGATGGCAGCAGATAGTGTACACCTATATGGGCAACAGGAAATCCATAGCAAATATGGCTGTCAACATACTAGGCAGTACTAGACAAGGTGACAAATCCCACTGTAGTACATATGGTGGCCCAAATGTGTGACCATAAGACACACATGTTTGTCAGTGTGGCTCACATACCAACAACTAACCTCAGCCAGTAGGACAGGTGTAGATGACTATAAGGAAAGGCTGGCCTAAGGCCTCCAATTGATGGCAATGGTTAACAGCACCCCTCCAGACCAACACAGACATACTATAACAGGTCTGGAAGTTGTATGTCAGTTCTGAAGGGTAAGAAGTCTAAAACTGAAATGTAGGTCAATAAAACCTAAGATCTGTACACTGCTGATATGCCTCCAGTCTGCATGATATATCAGAATACAAAATAAAATGGAAGCCAAAAGAGTCCTGAAATACCAGTACAGTTATAGCAAATGTATAAAGTTGACAGGTGTGCCCCTCCCCAATCCCATGTAGAAATGCAGTAACATGTAAGTGTGAGGTGTAATAACAGTGGAGCACAGATTACCCGAGCTGGCACAATCTACAGGATGGATTGTTGCTTGTGTACAATGTAAAGGGGTGCATGTGTTAGGTTGTCATATGTTCAATATTGTGTGGAAGTAGTCAGCAGGTAGGCATGGAGGGCTGTGTCTCGGTGGCCTATGGGCAGTACTGTAGATGACAGGGACATGTTCTGGCAACTGCAGTGCCAACCACAATGCCTCTCAGCAATACCCATGTCAGCAGTTGTCCATACTCATTGTCCAGATGTCAATATCTGTCACTGTCTGAAAGATGGACATTCCATTAATGGGGGCCCACACACACACACAGTACACAGGTGGAAGTACCCTAGACAGAGTGCATAAAATATTCCTGTCAAATGCACATAACTTTGGAATTGTACATGCAGGTTAGCAGCACATTAGTTGTCTGTATAGTATGGAATACTGATGTAGTCTGAACAATCAATGGCAGACCGCAAAAGGCACACTTATGAAGTAATGAGAGACTGCTACAGATGGCCTGCATCACTACCAAATGGCCTACAGTCCACTGTCAAAGGTTGTACCTCACCTGTATTGCCAATGTATGGTATCTCATGGGGTCCCAAATAAACTAACACAGTCAACAGAACACAAATGCAAGGCCATATTGACAAATCCCAGTAGCATGCCCCCCACATCCTACTGCATGTACTGGGGGCCAATACATAAATACCACTGGGATGAAGGGCCAACTATAGGGATACATCCTAGATATTGTTCGGATAATGTTAGTACGAGGCTAGAGTAACAGATTGGAGGGGGGATGCATGGACATCATGGAGTGTGTGAAGTCTGAAATGCTGTGATGTGTGCACATACTACCCTGCCCGCATACCCAGTAATGGGTGGCTAAAAACATGCTCGTAAACCACAACGTGAAGGGGAAATGCCCAGATATATGAGTCCTGCCTCTTGGTAACCCGGGTGAATCTGTGCCGCTGAGAGGTATGGCCACAGCAGGATATAGCCATTCTGTTAAGTAGATATATGTGCAACAAGAGGATCCTCAGCCACCATACTCCAAAGGTGCAGGACCATTTACACAGACCCATCAGCTGTTTCTGTAGCCATCCCACCAGAATGAGAGGAGTGTGCAAGAATGTGTAGGCTGTGGACCACAATACTGGAATCAGCTTCATTCATCATGTATTTCCCAGTACATAACTGTGAGCAAATAATTTATATCTGTCAGTATTCGACATAATACATCACAATGTAAAACAGTACATATGCCTGAATATCTCTGCCATCACCAACCATGTAACACTAGCAGCACAGTCAGCAATAGTTACAGTATCCCTCTATCTGTCGCCCATTGTGACTCCATTTTGTCAACTTATCTACAGATATCCTGCAGAAGCAGGTTGCCGTCTGTAGGTTGAGAACACCAAATCCTGGATTGGAGTAAACCCTACCTGGAATGGATTCACATACTCAATACAGAAGGTCATATTGGGCATGCTCCTACACTTGGAGAAATATGAAGCCCATGTCTGACAACATAGTGGACTATACATATCTGTCATATGCAGATGTCTGTGTACACACACACCAAATTGTACACCATTCATACTTCACACACACATTGGATAGGAATACTCACACATATCCAAGGCCAACACACATTTGTCACACATATATCAAACATACACACATTGAGATGTGTGGAAGAGAGAGACAGACAGTGACAGATAAAATTCCATTATAAGGTCTGTCCCACCCACTATACATCCTATTGGCTGATATCACATGATGTGCTGATGTCAATCACTGTGGAAATTCCTTTTGGTAGCCCTCACCCTATAGTGTCTGTGGTGCTTCTGATAACTGTGTAACACAATAGTAAAAACCAGTATTGATGTAACATTTGTATACTCAGTCCTGTCACATGTAAATTAGTGTGTGACTGAGTGTGTGTGTGTGTGTGTGTGTGTGTGTGTGTGTGTGTGTGTGTGTGTGTGTGTGTGTGTTTCCAGAGGAATGATTTATGACCCATTCACACATACTGCACTTCCCATTGACCATGGTAGCACCCCTGCTGATGTCATTCAGCTTGAAATAACCCTTTGGCCAAGTCTGAATCCTATAAGCTCCATGGCGCTTGTGATAACTGTGTAATACCATAGTGTAGCAAACTAGTTAGGTAGGAGTTCTAAACCTGGTACTGGCAGCTGTGAAAATGTGTGGGTGTGTGTGAGTGAATGAGTGGCTGAGTCTTTGTTAACACCTGCTTTTGTGGGCATTCACACTTACTGCACTTCCCTTACTCCTCCTTTACCACTACAGCTGATGTCACTCATCTTCAAAGATACCGTTGGACATCTCTCCAAGATATAACTGCTGTGGTGCATGCAAAGACTACATAATGCCATAGTGTATAACTGCTGTGGCATGTGCAATAACTGTGTAACACTATAGTATCAATATGTAGCTAGGTAGGGGTTTGAAACTCAGTACTGGTGTGTGTTTTGGTGTAAATAACAGCACCAATTGCAGCATGGGTTTTGGTACATGTTCGTATTGAGGACCCATATGTCCCTATGTCACATTACAAGGCCAACAGTTGTAAAATATTGTACAGGTTGTTGTAGACAATACACAGCCAGACATTTATATATAGGCAACCATTATAATACCCAGAGACCTCTCTCTACCCAAAGATCATACACAAACATGCTTGTCTCCTTCTGTCTTACATTCTGTCCTTCCCTCTGTCTCTCTCTCTCTCTCTCTCTCTCTCTCTCCCCCTCTCCGGTAGATGTGAAAAAATGCATCTGCTTTGCATAGGCAGCAGCTTGACTTTGGTAGGTGATGCTCATGATCAGCTGATGGCCTGTGCATGAATTGGAGTCCTCCACTTGTTAACTGAATGTGGAACATTTGTGGTATCATTCCTATAGCCAATTGCATGGAAACACACTTCTATAATTAAGTAGTGCAAGTGGGTGTTGGCCCTTCTCCCTCACTGTGAGCAGGACTTCATGTGGGTGTGTGACAAACAGCATCACAGACGGTAGTTGAAAATACCTCTTACCACAAACAATGTGGAGACAGGCCAAAAAGCTGGAGGGGGGTGTTCCAGACATGGGGACAGAACGTAAGTATTCCTGTTCCACATTTTAAGTACTGTTGGTTTAACAGGGTTTGTGTGGATATGGCTGTTCTGCATGATGTAAAGTCTGGCATAACAGTGTTATGTGATTGAGAAAACCCTCACCTATAGGACTATCTGCAGACTAGCCAGAGTTTGGAGCCTGAGATTTGGTGTGTTGCACACAAATTTTCTGTCTTCATAAATGCAGTAGCAGACTCTGATTGTACTTGGGAAATGGTAACCTCCATGTGTGTTACTAACTTCATATACTTTAGAAGAGATATGTCACAACAAACCCTGTTACACCAGCAATGTTCTCAGTTAATAGCTGCAATATGTCAATATTGGATCTGTGTTTGTGCTTCTGTCCCCCATGTTTGTCACCCTTTGTTCATATGCAGTAAGAGGTGGATATGTACAGTATACCATTATTTACTGACATAATTCCTGATATCAAGCCAGTGATATAGCAGGCTGCCAGACATGTAATGTATAGGAGGTCTAATATCTGAGGACAAAACCTGGACATTCTGTTGTAGTCTGTACAGTAGTGAGGTCTGTGTAGTTATGGGAATTGTTGACAGAGTATTTGTATTATGTAGTAGTGTATTGTGATCATGTTATTCGGCCTGTGTACAGACTGCGGTATATGTCAGTGTTCTTGTTCCTACTCTGTCTGACAGTGCATGCTGCTCCAGTTTCTGATACCCTATCAGTCTATATCATTTGTAGGACCAGACTGAGACATGTCCCAAACCACAGTCAGGTGTCAAACTACACTGTGAATTGGGCCGGTATATGTAGGGTTAGTGTGTGAGTGGCAAACACGATTATGACTTTTGTTCACACAGGCCATCAACTGCACTATTACTTAGGCTTACCATTATGTGACTGTGACTGTGTTGGGATCGGTTGTGGGTATGCACTTTCACACTGGTGTCTTTTACCCCATGCTGTTACACGCCTGCTCTGCCTGATATATTTGCAATTACATGTGTATTCCCCCATAGGTAAATTGGGTTAGTGTTGCGGCAGTCTGCTTGTAGTGTAGACAGTGCTTGGTGACATGCACTGTCTACACTACAGGCAGACTGTAGTGTAGACAGTGCTTGGTGACATGCCTAGCAGCGCAGTGTTTTTACCCTAGCATGATGTTATGTCCTGATATCTGTCATATGTACTGTTACCTGGCCACCATACGTGTTGTGTATTTCTGACAAAGCAGTGTCCTGCTGTGAAGATGCATGTCACTAACTAGTGTTAAGTATGTGGCTTGGGATCTCTGCTCCTCCAGTTAATATGTGTTAGGACAGACAGGAGGGTGTGAATGCATCGACTGTGTGAGCTTAACTAGTTCAGTATTCCTGATATATCCCCATTTTCATAGCTCTAAACATCCCCTTTGTCAGGCTTGTTCCACGTTTCTTGCACTAGGGTGTTCTGTGTATACCTCCTGACTGACCAGATTGTTTCAAACTGTCCACGTTTATTGCTCATATCACTTCTGTATTCCATAGGATCATTACTGTGATTTGTGTGGTACTTCACTATGATGCTTTTATGTCTGTCAGTAAGTGATGGCATACGTCAGTTTCAGAAGAGCCTTCCTTCACAACATGTATGTTGACACAACCCCTGTCACTGTAGCAACATTCTACATTTATAACTGCAATACATACAATATGTTCCCTTGCACTAACAGCTTGAGAGTTATGGTGCTGAGGTATGACTCGACTACATGTCATGGGCCTATGTTTTATATATATTTTTATCAAAAAAGTGTATATATATATATATATATATATATATATATATAAATATATATATATATATATATATATATATATATATATATATATATATATATATATATATATATATATATATATATATATATATATATATATATATATATATATGTGGATCTAGGACGTTTGCTAGACTGAGTAAATGTCCGAATCCATAAAACCCGAACACACTTTAACGAATGTGCTTTTAGCGAAAAAGCACTTTCGTTAAAGCGTGTGACAAAAAAACCCACTGCATTTACATTTTAGCAGGGGGGCTTTGCCCCCCTCTACCCCCCATGTGGGGGGCTGTGCCCCAACACCCCCTACTTTAATATTCTCCCTCCGAGACTGCACTATAGTGGGGAAAAGGGAAATTTCCCTTACCCGCACCATAGTGCAGCCTCGGCAACAGTCATACTTATACGAAAGTGCTTCTTCCATGAAAAGCACTTTCGCATAAGTATGCCCAGCCGTTTGGATTTCGGTCGTTTGCTCAGTCGAGCAAACGTCCTAGATCCATATACAGATATATATATATATATATATATATATATATATATATATATATATATATATATATGTATGTATACATATCCTTTTATGTGTAAACATGAGTGTTGTGTATACCTTCTCAAATGTATCCCACCATATTAATCTGAGATGTGTATATTTACAGATAAGAACATGACTGATTCAACAACTTTTTCACTTACAAGTACTAAACAATTGAAGTAGTCTGAACAGTTGTTCACCACTATTCAGTATGTGTACTGAATGATATATTTGAAATACAACAGCCTAGAAAGGCTCACCCAGACTCTGCTACATTTTGCTGTGAGGGAAAGGTTAGTTTGCTTATTTGTTGTATTTTGTATTACTTTATTGCCTTTTTCTGTTTTGAATACTGTGATTTGTTTTCTTTACCTTGTGTTTTACTTGTATTCTGCTTTTAACTGCATATTAAAACTTGAAATGAGACCACAGCTCTGTCTCTTGTGAGTCAGGCAGAAATCAGAACAGGTCAATTAAGACTCGCACATAAGATAGAAGAGGTCAGTTAAGGTTAATCATCTGTGAACTGAAGGGATGGAAATAGGAACTAAACTTTCTATTTAAGGGCTAAAATAAAACATTTCAGAGCTTTACTAGAATGGCTCACCCAGACTCTGCTACACTTTGCTGTGAGGGAAAAGTTAGTTTGCTTTTTATTTGTTGTATTTTGTATTACTTTAATGCCTTTTTCTATTTTGAATACTGTCATTTTTTTTCTTTGCCTTGTGTTTTACTTAGATTCTGTTTTTAACTGCATATTAAAACTTGAAAAGAGAGCACAGTCTGTCTCTTGTGTGTCAGGCAGAAATAATTTTTCCTACTCTCCCATCCAGTTACTGTTGTGTTCTTAAACACCACTGCCTTTCTAGTTGCCTGCCCATTCTTGGCTTGTGTGAGTAAGCACAAAATCATCATTTTGTGAAATCACTCCCCTTAAACTATTTAAATGTATTGCCCATCCTACTATATTCCATAGTACCAGAATACAAAAGTGACCACCCCTTTTCAATCTATCTTGCTGTTTTAAAAATAGTGATTCTCCACTAAAACTTATCCTTTAAGACAGGTAAAACTTAAGTTACCTACTTTCACATCTAATTGCTCTAGTGCACACTGCAGTGTTTAGGAAAAAAACATTTTTTCATCTTACCTTTAAGAATCTATTGCAAGACCACCAGTAATTTGAGAGCCCACATTCTGCCTCTCAATAGTCATCGTAGGATTAGTGCTTCTGTTTTCTCCTGGTGAGAGAAGGAGTGCAGTTACATTATTTCCTGGAGACTGCTGATCGCCAGAAAGCTTAATAACTGCTTTATACGTGACAGCTTGGAATCTGTGCTTATATTCTGACCCTGGTGAGAGTAGGAGCAGAGTGCATTGATTCCTGACTCTTTCTGGTTGGAGAGTCCCTGTGACTAGCACTTGCTCTAAAACCTGCTGGAAAGCACTAGGGAGCCTTAAACTGATAAAAGCACTCAACTCTCCTTGTTAATAAGGAGAAATTAATTGTAGGCACTAAATAGCTTATAATTGCAAAGTACCTTGCCAAGGTAAGGGGGAAAAAAACAACTCACCAGGCATGTACAAGGGTCAGCTTCTGTCTACCTGATGAATCTGGGCATCTTGGGACAATGCAGCAATTGCCTCATGTACACAGACAACCCTCTCCTCCTACCACCCAACACTACAACCTGTGAGAGATGCACTTACATAGCCAAACTGTAAGCAAAGCTCTCTCCAGCCAAGATTGTGCTAGACAATCAAGAGGAGAAGGTTAGCACCCACACTACACCTCAAACAACACATAGGACTTCAAAACCCTCACCACCAACACCCAGACATAGCAACACTAAATGCACATATGCTGTGCCCCTTAACATTAACCTGCCCAAGCAACAAGGACCTCCGAAGCTGAAACATAAATAAACACCAATCACAACCAAAGTATCACATAGGTCACAACACCAGTTTGTCACCCAACAACAGCCCCTAAAGCAAGACAACATGCTCAACACTTTAGTCATAGGTGATTCTATAGTCAGGCACACTGATGTCCCACTCACCAGGTTGAACAAGGAGAAAATTACAGTCAGCTGCCTGTTGGGTGCCAGGATCCAGCACATAATGCATGCAATCAAGTCACTCCACAGCAAGTACAAATACGACTCTGTCATTGTCCATGTTGGAGTGAATTACTTGAGATGTACCTCCCTGGACTACATGAAAAGAGACATGGAAGAGCTCTTGAATCACATGACCCAGACAGGTATGACTCTAGCCCTGAGTAGCTTCCTGCCTTCACCCAGAATGATACCACAGTATAAGGACAAAATGATTGACTTCAACAATTGGCTAAGCTTCTGGTGTCATTCAAAGAGGATCCAGTATCTGTCTGCCTGGGAAGACATGATCAACAAACCACAATGCTTTGCCAGAGATGGTCTGTACCTGTCACACCTAGGATTCAGGTTACTGGCTAAGGCTCTTGCCACCCCTATAGTGCTTTTTTTAGGCAAGGCTCAAAGGACAAACTACCACCATAACAGGTACAAGTATGCAACATCTGAAGGTAATGCTCCTCAATGCTAGGAGTCTAAACTTCAAAATGCACTCTCTCAGGGCACTCCTAAAAATGGAGAACATCGATATCTGTGCAGTAACTGAGACCTGATTCAAGGCTCCAGAGAGCACCCCTGCAATACCAGGCTACAACTCTTGCCACACTTTTTGGCCACCAAACCAGGACCAAAACACTAAAGGTGGAGGAGTGTCTATATTCACAAAGGATATTCACACCTCCAGGCTAGATGCTCAACGCAATGCATCCAAAATTCTCCAGGTGCAAATAACACTAGGTAAGACTGCAATCCAAATTGTAGCTTGCTACAGATCCCCCACCATGCCCCAAGATTCTCACTACACCTTTCTGACATACTGGAAAATATTAAGATACAACCAAACACCATAATACTGGGTAATTTCAACTACCCTGCCATTAACTGGGAAAACTACTCAAGTACCACCACCTTTGCCCAATGGTTCTTGGAATTCATAAATTCCAAAGCCCTGAATCAACTAATCCATAGTCCCAACAGGGGCTCTAATATCCTGGACCTGGTCATTACAAACATGGGAAATCAATGCTCCACACAAGTGGTTAACCCCTTGTTGGTTAGGTCTGATCATAAGCTAATCACATTTGACATCCACATCCCACCCCAACCCCCCAGTAAGGAAACATCCATAAAAAAAACAATCTGGTGGCCCGCTGTCATAAACAAACTATACAACAGAAGGAAGAAACTGTTGCAGAAAAGAGGAAAACCACAGGATGCAAAAATCTCCCTTACCAGCTTCAGTAAAAAGCTGAGATCCCTCATAAAATCCTCCAAAGTTAGTTACGAAAATAAAATTGCCAGATTCCAAAGACAACCAAAGGCATTCTATAGCTATGTCAAGAATCTAAATGGCAATGCTCAGATCTGCTCTGAGCTACAACAGAATGGCATTAAATATATTGATTCCCAAGGACATTGCCAATATCCTGGCAGATCAATTCAGAGCCAACTTCACCCCTCTCTCATCCCCTAAAGAGCCCATCTCAATACCGAAAGATTGCCAAATTCCGGTAATCATGGCCGCACAGGTAAAAAATGCACTCTCTAAAGCTAAGGATATAGCATCCATGGGACCAGACAACATCCCGGGCTGTGTACTACATGAACTACAAAATGAACTGGCACCTCACCTAAGTGTCATGTTTAATCATAGCTTCACCTCAGGCTTCATGCCCACTGAGTGGCGCACAGCTACAGTTATCCCACTCTACAAGGGGGGATCCACCTTAGATCCTGGGAACAACCATCCCATCGGTCTGATGAGCCTGATCTGCAAGGCCATGGAACGTATTATCAAGAAACTTATAAACAAAGACATCGACAACCTTCAAACACTGGACCCCACCCAGTTTGGGTTTGTAAGGGGCCAATCATGTCTCCTGAACCTGATTGACTTCTTCAAATAAGTCTCCAGAGTTGTGGATTAGGGTAAGGAGGTCCACACAGCCTATCTAGACCTTGCCAAGGCCTTCAACACCATTCCATACTCTGGAATCATAGATTAACTTACTAAGTTCGGCATAAATCCCTACATCACTCAATGGGTTGCCAACTGGCTTACTGACAGAACCCACACTGTAAAAGTAGCCGACTCCAAATCCAGCTCCAGACAAGTGACAAGTGGAGTAACTCAGGGTTCAGTCCTGGGACCGCTCTTGTTTGGCATCTACTTCTCTGAAATACAGACCAACACTAAGGGACTCTGGCTAAAAAGGTTTGCAGATTACTTTAAACTGGAAGCCATTATTGAATCCCAAAATTATGTGGATATTCTACAAAAGGGCCTTACAGAAACAGATGCTTGGTGCCAGAGCCATGGGCTCAAGCTCAATGCCAAGAAGTGTATAGTTGTTCCCTTTGGGAAAAAACATGTACCCATGAATTACCACATAGGTGACAGTACACTAAACACCAAAAGTGTGATAAGAGACTTAGGAACACAGGTGGACAGTGGTCTCACCTTCAATAACCACATCGCCACAACAGTCAGGAAATCCTTATATGTGGCACACCTCACCACTAAGGGCTTTTCATCCAGACAAAAAGGAGGTCATTGCCCACTGTACTCATCCCTCATTAGACCCATCATAGAGTACAATGCCCCATTTGGTATGTACCTCTGAAGACATCTGCAACAACTGGAAAGGCTGCAGAAACACTTCAGTAAAAGAATCACAGGCCTAAAGCAGATGCCATATGCTGACCAACTAAAAAAACTCCAGCTATACTCTGTCACATATCGTCTACTCAGAGAAGATCTCTGCTTAATATACAAGGCCATGTCAAACCCAGAGCTGTTGGACATGCTACACTTGAACAAAACATGCTGGAGGGATAGGTTCCTGACCCAGATACTCCCAATACTCTGGAATAAACTGCTCATACATGTCAAGCAGAGCGCCTCCTTGGCTCTCTTCAAAAGGAACCTTGACTGGATGGGAGATAGGAAATTTATCCCAGGGATCATGTCAGTCACCCTGCTAGACAGGGGTCCAGGGAAGTAAATATTGTGGGAAGAAATGGCCAGGGAATTGTTATGGCTAGGCTTGTACAGGCCCTAGGGCCGATAGCCTAGTAGCAACCTATGAACCTATGACTTCTTCACAGCTCAGATGGCTTAGTGGTTAACTGCTGTGACTATAGTGTGCAGGTTCCTCTGTTCAAGACCTGCAAGGGCTGTTTATTTTGTTGCTAGGCAGAACAAGGACTGTTGGATACAGAGTGGAATAAGGACGTTTTGAGCAGCTTTAAGTGGGTTTGCATGGGTTTGCACAATGGTAAGCTCCGCTAACATATGGTTAAATGAATAGGCACTTACATCACGTAGACTTCACTTACCAGTGTGCAAAGCTGCTTAGCATTTATATTTAAGTAATGCGTACACCTGCTAAGCATAGCTCAGTCCTGTTAACCATTGATCACATCCACATCTGATAAAATAGCAGGGTGATGACATCTCTAATTAGTGTATTTAATTCCATGTACATAACATGCTTTTATGTGCTGTCATTACAGTAGCAAGGGGTGTGAGTATACTGTATGGAACACCTGAGTATACATGGGTAGTGCCACAATCTTTTTTCTTTGTATGTGTTTCCTAATTGGGTAGTATCCCAGGTTATATGCAGTCACACATGCATGCATTGTATCATTACATTACCACTTTTAACAGTGCTTTTCCAAGTAAGAGTAGATTGCAGATTGTAGTACTGGAACCATAGACACCTGTATGCAAAGCTAGACTCTGTGTACTGACTATCATGTTCTTGGTGTTTGATCTGTATGTTTGTATGCATCTCCTATTGGATATTGATCTGATATGTTGATATTAACTGTATAATACTATGTTTTTATGACATGTAATGGAGGACTGTTGTCCTGTAGTAATGGCATGCCTATCAGTTTCAGATGTCTGTCTGTCAGAATATTCATCCTAATGCATAACCTGTTGGCTAGCTACTTTCTGTCTCTCCTCTGTACAACTGAGCAGATGTCAGGTATTCATCTTGGCTGCTTACAGGCAATCATTGATTGACTGACACTTACATGTTTGCCCAGCTGTCTTATAAATGCTAAAGCTAGGAAACCCCACTCTGTATGCACCATATGCTATGGATACCTCAAGCAGACTACCAAAGTCAACAGAACATGTTTGGGTACAAGTCCCTAACCCAGACCCTCTCCATGTTTTGCAATATATGTTGCATACATGTCAACTGCAGCACCTCACTGTCCCTCTTCAAGAGAAAAACAAATGAGTGGATGTTGAATTTAACTGTCACCCTGGGGATCACTCATGTGTCATCAGTTGATAGATTGCCTGCTGACAAATGTCAGGTATCATGGCAACAATGTACTCACATGCCCTACTCTTGACATCTCTCCATAGAAATTAGGCTGGTACACACCTAGGAACACCTACACCTATGGACTTCAGCACTGAGAAATGTGTGTGTGTGTGTATTATTGAGTATAACAGTGTCTGTGTGTTTGTAGATTTGTAGTTGAAAATCCTCTGATGGCCTTCTCACCCACTTTACCCTCCCATTGCTATACTTAGAAACGTCTGCTGCTATAATTTACAATAAATGTACCTTGTTACACTCTCCACCCTATGGGCTACCTAGAGCTTGCAGTACCAGTATAACACTGTTCTACAAATGGGTAGAGAAGTGTGGGTTAACCTCTGAGTCCTGGCAAATGTGGGTATGTGTGTGTGTGTGTGTGTGTGTGTGTGTGTGTGTGTGTGTGTGTGTGTGTGTGTGTGTGTGTGTGTGTGTGCAATTGTGTGTGACTGTGCATATTTGTATGAGACGGCATTCTGAGGCCACATTCTCCAAATACAATAAACCTTGCCATACATTATAAGTGATGGTGATGTTGCTGACATTAGGAGAGCCATGACAAACCCTCACCATACTATCCCTGTGGCATGTGCAATACATGCATATTCCTGTAGTAGCAATGATTAGATAGACAAGGGTTTGTATTGTAGTCCTGCTTAATGGGTGATTGTGGGTATGTCAGAGCATTATCATGGGTTTCAGTGAGTACGATATCCATTGTGGAGTGTGGGTGCTGGATATACTGTCTTTACACCATGGTACCCCCAGGACATGTCCCAAGGTCCATTGTATGAGGACAGCTGTCACCATCAACCATACAGGTAACTGATTACACTATACAACCAATGATGCATGTGCTGTGTGCAAAACCCCCTTAACAGTATGGACTCATTGACAAGGTAGATAGCATTGCTAAACCCAGTTCTGTCAAATGTGTCTATGACTGTATGTGTTTGTCAATGTCTATATGACAGTATGTCATACTATTGTTCATTAACACCCAGTACATCCCCCATTACCATACCATACGAGGCCTGGTGATGTTCTTCACTTAACAGGAAACTCAGGGACACACCTCAACCTAAAAGCTTTCTGGTGTGTGCAATTAAGGCCAAACACATTAATAGCAATAAGTACCTAGGTAGGGGTTCTACTCTCAGTGTTGCAAAGTAACTGTGTGTGTATGTGACGAGATCTATGTCAGTCTGCAGAAATATGTCCCAGGAGATCATTTATCTGAGAACAAACTGGCAAAAGGTAACATTTCAAAGGAATCATCTTGTGGAAATTCATTCCATAAAAACTAGTAGTGGATGTGTAAGTGCCCACTTCCCCACTGTACATCTGTACAGCGATACTGGAGTTGGTATATATAGTTGGGTGTGGTTGTTGTGGGCACAACAACCCACATTGGGGTTATTGTTGTACCTATCCTCTCACGTAGTCTGCTGTTATACTGTACAGTATATGTTAACAGCTTAAGTATTTCTTAATCACACTATGTGTGGTTCTATGCCACCCCACACCCTCCAAAGGTTGGGGGGGTTGTGCCACCCACACCAGCACACCTATGGTTACCAAATCCAGGCTTGCACTACATTGGGGAAGAGGACATATACCCTGCCAGTACCATCGTCAATGACATTAAACTGGCTGACTGATTATGTACTACCATGATGTTTTGGCTATTTGGTCTTGGTGGAATTGCATAGGCCAAAATGATTTCACTGCAAAATGAAGTGCATCCATGTGTACAATATTCTCTGTGTATTGTATCAACACCAAAGTCTCTGGGTGTGTGTGTTATTCACAGACATTTGGTGTGTGCCTCCCAGTACACTTACCATTGTCCACTGTACAAGAGCTGATAACATCAGCCACCATGCACTCACCTGTATACACCCCCCGACCTATCAGCCATGTGGCACATGCAGTAACTGTTATACAGACATGTTATTTGTGTCCAGCTGTACCCAGGATATGACACAAACAATGTGTCACCACAGTGCCATACCCCTTGTAGGTAATGACAGCAGACCAACATCCCACTGACACATAGACACCTACAACACAAACAGAATACATTATGGAGACCACAATCAGTCAGTGTTAATAACAGCTATAATGCATCATGGCTAGACAGCTACACACCCTGACATGTAAGCATTAAACATTCAAGCTTGGAACATGTTAAACAGCATTACATTGCTAAGCCTTAGTACATTCACCCTGTGCATCAGAACCATGTTAGCATGTCCCTGCATTAATGGTATGGATGACAGGGATGTGGCACAGGTATCATCATATGCACAGGGTATAGGGTATGCTTGCCACAGGCCTAGTCTGAGCCATTTGGTTGACATCATGTGTTTGTGTTTGGGGGGTTCTTTAACAATTGGGCTGTGCACATGTGTTGTGTGTAGGTATGGAGGTGCCCTAGCAGTGTTGGTGATGTGTGTGTGTATGTATGCACACAGTTCTGCCATGTGGCTGCCCTATACAGGGGTTTGTTGGACAGCTGCAGACCGTACATGGCAGGGTGTACAGTTCACCATCTCCAGCCATGGACACGGGAACTGTGCCTGCCAGGGGTTACACGGGCACTACCAGGTAGAAGCCCAGATATCTTACTCTCCCGTGATGATGACAATTGTCCACTGAATCTGTATCCCTGTTGGGACCAGCCAGGACCACGTGCACGTGGCCTGCTGCATTGTGGTGTATTCGGTACACCCCCAGCAGTTCTGGGGCTGGTACTGCCACTGTGGGAGTGGCTGGGAGTTATTGCACATCCATGTAGACCTCCAGCTGTTGGTGTTGCTGACCTACGTCGATGCAGATGATGCCCTGCTCCCACCACATGCTTCAACACAGGCACCGCACGGTTAAGAATTCCTACCATCTCACTCAACCGCCTATCCAGGACCTCCGTAAAACAACAGTGGGCACCTGCAAGATCATGGATGTTGTCAAGTACAGCAGAATGAGTAGCCCTCTGGAGCCTCAGACTCTGTCTGGTATAATGTTCCATACATGCCTGTGCCTCCATGATGGACCGAAACATGCATCTGGTGAAACCTGCTGTGGCACTTCTGCCAGGGGCATGATTGCCAGCAGCCCTCCTACGAGCACCCCTGTACATCTGCCTGTGTGGTACCTCACTGGTCATCCAGCTATGGCTGCTGTGTACAGACACACTTGCCATACTCATCTCTGTCCTGTCCCATGCCATGGCCTGCCAACTGTCCCTCATCTATGGCCACTGGTGATGGGGTATGTATAGGCATTGTGACTGTGTGCGGGGATGGGGTGAATAAAAGGGGGATATCAACTGATGACACAGCTTCAGCCCCTGACAACCCTTCCTGTGTCTCACCATACCTATCGTCATTGTCAGAGTCTGTATGGACACTAACATCAGTTTGACTGCAGGCAGGACCCTGCTCCACCTCGCCACCTGTGAGGGGAAAACAAAAAACATAATTTAAGACCTGAACATCATTGCTTACCTCTACACATACTCACACACACACACACACACACACACACACACACACACACACACACACACACACACACTTACAGGTGAGGTGGCACAAAGATATTACACAGACCTCTCATTAATTAACAGTCAACATGCATGACATATGGCACTCAACAGCATGCAGTGCAGCTATACTCAATCCTTGTTACCAACATTATACATCTCTGTGATGCATGAGTTGTGTTAGTAGATGATGCCCCTTCCCCTGGAACACACTGCACCCATGTACACAGTATTGCTGTGCACCTGTTCAGCACCCTGGCACGTGCTGTGCACCATAACTCATGAGTGTACACACCATTGCTGAATGTGTATATGTGTCACAGTTATGTTTGCTCTATTGCTCACAGCCCCTATGTGTTTGTCTGACACATACCTGATATGATATGAGGACACTTGTAAATAGTGAATGCCTGACTTCTGATTTGCAGATCTCATCATCAGCAGTGACTGTATGAGCAATAAAATCCAATTACACTCACAATGGCTATGAGGAGTGTACTCACCCATACTCACATGCCAGCCTCTTCCATGATAGGCAGTGGGGCCACAATACTGCATATGTTAACATTACACACACCTGATATGTGTCATATGACCTGTGCAATCAAATGCAGTATCAAACAAATGTGTTAATTGTGTAGCTGCTGATTGAGATGTATACAATATATGGGTTGCATAAGTGTGCACACCCTTAACACAATGGTTTGTTGCAGCACCTGTTAGGTGGACTACAGCAGTCACTATTCCTGGAAGGGGTATACTAGCATGGCCAATCTTCAATTGCCATTATTTGGTCACTCCACCCTACAAATGTCCCCCAACTCTGCCGGATTGCAAGGTCAGCTCATGTGCACAACCCTCGGAGGTCACACAGTAGCTTCACTATTGCTGTGGAGGCAGGGTATGGCTGGTACAATTCATGACATTGACTGTTCAGATCAGCCATTCTTAGCAAGCTTTGGATGTATGCTTCAGTTCACTGATGTGTTTCAGGATGACACCCTTCCCCATCTTCAGCCTTATTGTAGATGTTTAACAACTATGGGCCACACATGAGTGTCATTTTGCAGTATTCCAAATTCATAATGCCATGTCTACTGGCCTAGTTCCTGCTAATGAACAGCAAACCTAAAGGTGTACACTGGCACCAGCAAGGTCCAGATGGGGATGGTGAGCTTGAGGTGGAGTGAAGTGTTGCTTGTACACCACGTGTATCTTTATTAATACTGTCTGTAGATTTCAGCCTTCGCCTCAGTACACCATTACATATTGCAACACATGCCTTTGGGAGAGTTGATGTTATGCATAAGGTACCTGTAGAGAGCCCCGGATGATGTGCCCTGTGGAACAACTCTTCCATCTGGTAACCCTAACCCATAGGCCACACTTATGCAGAGTCCAGGTAATTGTCAACACACATACTGCACAGGCAGTACTTGCCAGACATTCCTGCAAGTCCCTCAGTGTTGCTGCATGTTTCTGAGCACCCTCCATGACCAGTTTGCAACATGTGTTGTCATCTCTCTTGGATGGGCATCTGTTTATTTTCTACATTAATGTTGTTCCATACCTCATAGTCACATACATGACTGTCTGCACTGTTTGCCATGGTATATGCAATGATGAGGTAAGGCTACATCTCCCACTCCTGAGTGTTACCTTTCAGATATGGAATCCATCCCATGGTTTGTAAGATGTGTGCAAGCCACGGCTGCCTCTGTTGCGGGTGAGTGGGCAAATGTCATGGACATACTTCTTGGACAGTGGACCATTACTTGGTGTGACATTGAGGCCCTGCACTTGATGGAAGTTGCATACTCAGGAAGAGTGAATGCTGCCAGTACCCCAAATGCTGCTTCCACCATATGTTATTTAGAGTGTGTGCACACATATACTTCCAGTGTTTGTTAAGTTATGTATTCCCCATATTTGTTGTCCTAACATAAGTTTCCATATTACACATTTATTGCTCATGTTAGGATCACATTACAGGTTGTAAAAGATGTTAAGTTATATATTCCCCATATTTGTTGTCCTAACATAAGATTCCATATTACACAATCATTGCTCATGTTAGGATCACATTAGAGGTTGTAAAAGATGTGGAATGTGGTATTGTGATATGCCGTTGTGTAGATCTGTAACAGTTGTTATTGTAATAGTGCTGTATACACTGTAGTAGCCACTGTGTAAGGGTAATGTTTCAGACATGTCCCTACTGTATGCTATTTGTCCCACCATTATGTACATCTCTGTCCACACATCTTGCACTGACAGGTTGTTAGGTATACTGCAGGACTCTTACATACCCTTCAAATATGCCACCATGGTCACCACTGTGAAGCAGTGCAGTTAACAGCAACAATAAGTGAACATGTACAGCATGCATTATAGGTAGGTTTGTTAAATGTGTGCATGGCGAATACCATGGCCATAACATGGCCAGTGTATTGGGAAACCTGAACAAAACAACTCCATACTCACCAGCTACAGGCTGCTGCCCCAGTTGTATACCAGAGGGACCTACATAGTTGTGTGAGAGATGTAATGTCAGTTACCACACCTGTGGCATTGGTACAGGATGGGAGCAGCATTACAGTACATCAACATTACAAACCCACAATACTAGAGATTATGCACATCTGTTTATTACTACACTACACTGTGTTCTCTTTGCTATGCAACTGTTCCAAATCTGGTGTTTTGGGTTAATAGGGATATTTATGCATGCTGTTATAGCTAATCCTAGATTGTGTTGATTATTACTAACCCACATATGTTGTAAAATGCCAACACCATAGCACGTTTGGGAAGGCTGGTCCCAACGGACCCACCTCTCCCACCTCATCTTGCCATGGCACCAGGCCACAGCAAGTCTGGGAACCACAATGGAACCTCCTTGTCTGCGGGTCTATATTAGATCAGCGAACGCTTAAAAAAGCGAACGCTGATTGATCGACCTTATGTAAGCGAAAGCTTACAATCTTGAACTGTCAGATCAGTAATTTTTTTCCTAGGGAAAAAAAATCGCTGATCCAAAACACATACACACAACACAAGCACACCAAACAAACAGAAATCCACACACATACACCTAAAATCTGACACCTAACCCTACACTAAACTATGCACACACCACTGTCCACTTACCTTAACCCAAACCCTAACCCTAAGGTCCGCCACTATCGCACACTCACCTCACCCGCTCCCTAACCCTAACTCACCTAAACCTGCCCTAATAGTCACGTCCAGACATTCGCACATATACCTAAACCGAGTCCTAACCCTAACTCACCTAATCCACCCTAACAGTCACATCCACACAATCTCACACTTACCTGAATCCGACCCGTAACTTTCCACCACAGCACTGAAAATACCAAAGCAACAGAAATGGACAACCAAATTATTTCCCTAGGAAAAAATTTGGGTTTCTGTTGCTTCGATATTTTGAACATTCGCTTAAATAAGGTAGATCAATCAGCGTTCACTTGTTTAACCATTCGCTGATCTAATATAGACACTTATCTGCTGTTCCTGCACCACCTTCAGGTGGAACCACCTCAGAGGATGGGGCTCGTCCCACCCCCCACCCCTGGGAGCAGGCACAAACAGGCTTCTGTCACCCAAACTCAGGTCCTGAGATTGTTGCATAGCAAACTCCAAAGGGAGTTTGAAGATCTGCTATGCCAGCTTGAGGGCCACATGCCGCAATTAGGTCAGCCTACCACCCCTGCTCAGCCACCAGCACAGACACCTTCGGGGCCATGAAAGTGCAGTGGTGACTGCCCAAGGGTGGGGACCTCAATCCCAACTGTTTCCATTTGGGGGCTCATGGGCTTCCAATTTCCAAACACCCCTCCCCTTCTAACGTACGTACCCCCCACATCTGTCATATACCACCCCTGTATGCTGTCTTCTCTGTCTTGTCTGTATTCCAACCCAACCTAAATCCCCAAATATACCTACTATCCTTCCCCAACAACCCACTCTGACCATAAAAAAAGAAAAGGGCAATCTGTTCCCAAAATGAAATCTGGTCTAATTGGCTTCACAACACATTATTGTTGTCATCACGCCTCTCTCAGGGTTTTGACTGACCAAATATACCTCCAAATTCAGTATATATGCATAGCTGTTGCTGTAAAAGAACTGGACAGCTATGGGCCTTCCCTATACCTGTCCTGCACATCCATAGCTACTTTTGCTATTGTCTTTCCCTCTTTATGCCCCCCTTTTTCACCACTCTCCTATCACCCCATTTTCCTTTTCTTTTAAAGAAATTAGCGCAGGTATATATGGAGTGCATTCGGACATCAGATCCACACTCTGAACCTCTCACTGCAAAACATCTGACCAACAGCACTATAAATGTGGGTAAAGGGGCCGAAAGTAGGGATTTCTTGTCACTATTGCCATTATCCCTTCCTCCACAGCTGAACTGTTCTGCCTTGCAACAAAGTAGGGCATCACATGTGAAGAAAGCCTAACATTAGTGGGGATATATAGGAACAGATCGCTGATATGCTTATTACAAACCTATGAAGTTTGTGCATGATACATTTCACATTACTATGACTATTCTGAACGTGGTGGGGTCTGAAAAACATGTGTCTGTCATGACTTCATTAGGTCCACCTTCAGCTATTTGCCAGACTAATATAGATGTTTGGAAGAACATAGCAAACACTATGATGGCTTAAATCTTGACATTCTATGGAGATCTGCACAGGTGATAGGTATGGCACACTGCCCACAGGGCCAGATGTTATGTCCATAGCAGTTCATTAGCAGGACATCATTACAGCAAGTCTTATTTGCACATATACATCTTTCAAAATCTTCTTTCCCATTATTACAGACCAACTACTACATTCAGTTACATGCTGACATGTTTCACATACCTGTTTTATTAGTATGCTCTTTTCTGTGTTCCACTTGATGGATGTCTTCCTTGTTTGTTTGTTAGTTTTTTTAGTATTATTTTTGTTTTTCCTTTTTTTCTTTTTTATTTCTCTCTCTCTCTCTCTCTATCTGACTATCTATCTCTCTATTTCTTTCTCTCCACTACAGGGATTCAGCTGGTTTGAATAGGTTGCAGCATGGCTTTTGTAGGTGATGCTCATGATCAGGTGATGACCTCTGCACCAATTGGTGTTACCCATTTGCTAATTGTATGCAGGCGACTGTGTAGTTCTTCCAATAGCCAATGTCATAGCAACCCACTACTATAAATTACTACATCATGTGGGTGTTTTGTGGGGGCGGGGTATGAAATGTTTTTAGCCTAGGGTGTTACAACATATGAGGGATATCAATAATAAAAAACATTGAGGTATATGGCTGTACATAATCTTACATTTCACCATGGGAACAGTGGTGGGCTACAGCTTACTGTCTTCCACACACACAGTTCTGTTTGCCAGTGTGATAGTGACATTTTAAGTAAAGCATTGTTATGTAACAGATACATTTACACTGTGACAACTGATACTTTTCCCCCTAGGGGTTGAATACAGAGTGTAATTGGAGGCTGTTGAACTACATCTGTAATTAAGTGTTGATTGATTATCTTCAAAGCAAGTGTGTTTTTTACTTTTGTACTACTTGAAGGCTTTAGCCTAGACATCAACGTATGTTATGTTTTGCAGATTACTGTATCACATGTTTTCTTTGAAAATTGCATTAATCACATATTATATATTTCAAACAACTAAATGCTATAAGGAATGGCATAAACAACCAACATAGTACACAAATAAGCATTTCTATGTACATAGCCGGCCTTAGGCATAGGACAACTAGGCGGCCGCCTAGGGTGCCATTGTAGCAGAGGCACTTTTACAGTATTTATTTGGTATAGGTAGACCAGGATGGGGGCACCTGGGTGGTGTGTGGGGGTGCTGTGGAGCCCTTTTGCCTAGGGCACCAGCTGACCTAAGGCCGCTGCTGTCTATGTATGTAAACTGTGTGTGGTGTCATGTCCTTTCCGTTGTGTGTAGGCATACATTTCAAGTAATAATTTGCATTTGTTGTGCACCCTAGCTATATATATATATATATATATATATATATATATATATATATATATATATATATATATATACTCTTTATATATATATATATATCTATAAGTCTTTATATATTTATATATGTATATATGTGTATGTATATATATATATTATATATATATATATATATATATATATATATATATATATATATATATATATATTTATGTGTGTGTATATATATATATGTGCATGTGTATATATATATATATATATATATATATATATATATATATATATATGTGTGTGCGTATGTGTATCATTAGAATGTTTCTTGCTTCCACATTGTACATTCCCTATGGTAGACTGTTCTGCATGATATGTCTGAGAAATCATCCCTACATCTTTTAGCCAAGATGGCTTACTGGTAACTTGGTGTAGCTATGTTGTGCAGGGTCCTGGGTTCAAGTTTAGCAAGTGCTGGTTATTTTGTCGCACTGCAGAGCACTTCAGCTGTAGTGGAAGGGATGATGCCAGTAATTACTAGTGATCCCTATTTTGTGCCCTTTCACCCCCATTTACATTGCCTTTGTTCAGGTGTTTTGCAGTGAGAGGTTCAGAGTGTGGATCCGATGTCTAAATGCACTCCATATATATATGTATACATATATTTATATATATATATATATATATATATATATATATAGAGAGAGAGACATGTATGTATATACACACACACACACACACACACACACACACACACACACACACACACACACACACACACACATACACCACACACACACACATATATATATCTATATATATATATATATATATATATATATATATATATATATATATACATGTACGTTTTCCCTACTGTTGAATAACTGTGCTGCATGATATGTATGAGAAACCATCACACATATCTACAGCTCAGATGGTAAATTGCTGTGACTATGTTGTGCAAGGTCCAGGATTTGAGACTATCAATGGATGTTTATTTTGTTGCTGGGCAGAACAAGGGCTGTTGGATACAGAGTGATTAAGGTACTTTAAAGCAGTTATAAGCGGGTTTGCATGATGGTAAGCAATGCTGACTTCCGGTTAAATATGCTTACAGACAGTTAGCCAAAATTGCTTATTCTGTGTAGGAATTACTTACCGCTGTGCAAATGGGCTTAATCCCGCTTACTGCTGCTTAAAAGTGCTTACTCCCACTTACCACATTCTAATTTCTTTAAAAGAAAAGAAAAAAGGGGTGATAGGAAAGTGGTGGATAAAGGGGGCACAAAGAGGGAAAGACAATAGGGAAAGTAGCTAGGGATATGCAGGACGGGTGTAGGGCGGGTCCATAGCTGTCCTCTGCTTCTTCTACAGCAACAGCTGTGCATAAACACTGAATTTGAAGGTATATTTGGACACTCAGCCCCCTGAGATATGGGCGAGGACAACAATAATGTGTTGTGAAACCAAATAGACCAGAGTATATGTCTCCAGTGGACAGAGATCTCCAAAGCAGAAATGCAAGCAACCTCCATCCCCCAACACAACCCAAATGACACATAGCCCACAGACTCAGTGTGCCACTCAACCACAGCCCATAAGGCAAAACAACATACCCAACACACTAGTCATTGCTGGCTCTATAGTCAGGCACACTGATGTCACACTCACCAGGCTAAACAAGGAGAAGGTTACTGTCAGCTGCTGTCGGGTGCCAGGATCTGCCACATAAACCACACATTCAGGTCACTCCACAACAAGTAGAAATATGACTCTGTCATTGTCCATGTTGGTTTGAATGACCTGAGACGTACCTCCCTGGACTGCATGAAAAGAGACATGGAAGAGCTCTCCGATCTTGTAGCCCAGGCAGGTATGACCCTAGCCCTGAATAGCATCCTGCCATTGCCCAGAATGATACCGCAGTACAAGGACAAAATTATTGACTTCAATAATTGGCTAAGCTTCTGGTGTCATTCTAAGGGGATCCAGTATCTGTCTGCCTGGGATGACATGGTCGACCAACCATTATGCTTTGCCAGAGATGGCCTGCACCTGTCACCCCTGGAATTCTGGATACTGGCTAAGGCTCTTGCTGCCCTTATAGTGCCTTTTTTAGGCAAATTTCAAGTGACAAATTCACCACCGTAACAGGAACAGGCAAGCAAAAACTGAGGGTAATGCTACTCAATACTAGAAGGCTAAATCTCAAAATGCACTCCCTCGAGGCACTCCTTAAAGTGGAGAACATTGATATCTGTGCAGTGACTGAGACCTGGTTCAAGGCTCCAGGGAGCACCCCTCCATTACCAGGCTATAACTCATAACACACCTTTCGGCTACCTAACCCGGACTGGAATGCCAAAGCTGGAGGTGTATCCATATTCATTAAGGATATCCACACCTCCGGGCTAGTTGCTCAGCATAATGCATCCGAGGTTATCCAAGTGCAACTAACTCTGGTCAAAACTGCAGTCCAATTGTAGCTTGCTACAGATCCCCCACCATGTCCAGGATTCCCACTCCTCTTTTCTTGATGTACTGGAAAATATTAGGGTTCAACCAAACACCCTTATAATGGGTGATTTCAACTACCCCACCATTAACTGAGAAAACTACTCATGTACCAAGTCCTTTGCACAAAGCTTTCTGGAATTCATAAATTCCAGTGCCATGGATCAACATATCAGCAATATCCAAGACCTAGTCATAACCAACATGAGTGACTGGTGTTCCACACCTGAAGTCAACTCCTCGTTGGTCAGATCCAACCATAAGCTAATCACCCTAGATATCCACATCCTGCCCCCACCCCCCCATTAAGGAAATCATGGCAAAAAATTTCTCCTAAGCCACTTTCATGCTACTTAAGACAGAAGTGGCGAACATCATGACACCCATGCAGATGGACAATACAGTTACGCCTACTGAATCCTACACAGATGCACTCTACAAGTACTTACACGAGTGCATGGATCGTGCTTTCCCAAACAGAACCAAGACACTATCCTCCAAAAAATGAAGTCAATCTGGTGGTCCTCTGCCATAAACAAACTCTACAACAGAAGGAAGAAACTGTTGCAAAAGAGAGTAAAATCCCATGAGTAGAGCAGTTCCCTGGTCAGCCTCAGTAAGAAGCTGAGATCCCTTATAAGATCATTCAAAGCTAGCTATGGAAGCAAACTCATCACTGATTCTAGGGACAACCACAAAGCATTCTCTAGCTATGTCAAGAATCTCAATGGCAACAGCCAGATCTGCTCTGAGTTACAGCACAACGGCATGAAAATTACAGAACCAACTGATATTGCCAACGTCCTGGCGGATAGGTTCAGTGCTAACTTTACCCCCCTCTCAACCCCTAAAGGGCCCATAACTATACAGGAAGAATGCAGAGTCCCTGTAATCACAAATATGCAGGTAAAAGCTGCACTCTCTAAAGCCAAAGATACAGCATCAATGGGACCAGACAACATCCCAGGCTGCATTTTACATGGACTTCCGAACAAACTGGCTCCCCACCTAAGCACCATGTTCAATCATAGCCTCACGTCAGGCTTTGTGCCCACTGAATGGTGCATAGGAACAGTTATTCCACTCCACAAAGGGTGAGCCACCACTGATACCGGGAACTATCGCCCTATTAGCCTGACAAGCCTGGTCTGTAAGGCCATGGAACGTATCATCATGGAACTCATAAACAAAGACATTGGTAACCTCCAAACTCTGGACCCCACCCAGTTCGAGATTGTGAAAGGCAGATCATGCCTCCTGAACCTGATTGACTTCTTTGAAGCAGTCACCAAAGCTGTAGATGAGGGTAAGGTGGTTCACAAAGCCTATCTTGACCTCGCCAACATTTTTAACACCATCACCCATTCTGGAATTATAGCTAAACTCAGTTCATAGGTTCATAGGTTCATAGGTTCATACTAGGCTATCTGCCCTAGGGCACTTATAAGCCTAGCCAGAGTGTGTTTGGCTTTCGCTACCCATTTTAAATTAATTTTGCTATGCCTTTTTTGAGGTTAGTATACTGTGCCTCTGTCTAACAGTGACACAGAAGTGATAGCCGGGGTAAACCTACAATCTCCCATCCACTCATCAAGATTCCTCTTGAAGAGAGTCAATGTGGGACTCTGCCTAACCTGGACTGGGATTTTATTCCAGAGTGAAGGGAGCCTCTGGGTTATGAATCTGTCCCTCCAGCATGTCCTATTTATTTCAGTGCTGAGGTTCAAGTCTCTCGAGCGTGTAGCTCGATGGGATTTGGATTTTCTGAGGTGCAGCATGTCCATTAATGCCGGGTTGGACATGGCTTTATCGTCAGGCACAGATTGCCTCTGAGCAGGCGGTATGCCACTGAGTAGAGCTGGAGTTTCTTTAACCGGCAGCATATGGCATCTGTTTGAGCCCTTTGATCCTCTTGGTGAGGTACTTTTGGGGTCTTTCCAGTTGCTGCAGGTGTCTGGTAAGGTACATCCCAAAAGGAGCATTGTACTCAATTATGGGCCGGATGAGGGATGAGTAAAGAGGACGATGACCTCCCTGATCTAGATGTGAATCCCTTCATGATTAGGTGGGCTATATAAAATGTTTTTCTAACCACTTTGGCCATGTGGTTGTCAAATGAGAGATTGCTATCAACTTGGGTCCCCAGGTCCCTAATGACTTCTTCTGTACTTAATGGATTACCACCTATGTGGTAATTTGTGGGCACTTTGTTTTGCCAAAGGGATGACTATACACTTTTGGCATTTAGCTTGAGGCCATGGCTCTGGCACCAGTTGTCTGTTTCTATGAGGCCCTTTTGGAGGATGCTTGTGTCGGCTGGAGAGTTGATTATGGCACCCAGTTTGCAGTCATCTGCGAACTTGGTCAGCCACAGTCCTTCCGTGTTGGCCTGTACCGAGAAATATATACCGAACAAGAGAGGTCCCAGGACTGAGCCTTGTGGGACGCCACTTGTAACTGGTTTGGAGTCTGACATGGCTCCAGCAATTCTAACCATGTGGGTTCTGTCCTTGAGCCAGTTTGCAACCCATCTAGTGACATAGGGTTTATATTTAAGCTGGTGAGCTTATCTATAATGCCGAGTGGGGTATTGTATCAAAGGCTTTGCGAGGTCCAGGTAGGCTGTGTGGACCACCTTCCCTCGTCAATGGCCTTGGTGACTGTTTCAAAGAAATCGACCAGGTTTAAGAGGCAGGATCTGCCCTTAACAAAGCCAAACTAGGTAGGATCCAGTGTCTGTAGGTCCCCAATATCTTTATTTATGAGGTCCATGATGATCCTTTCCATAGCTTTGCAGAGCAAGCTAGTCAGGCTTATGGGGTGATAGTTTCCAGGATCCGTTGAGGCACCACCTTTGTGGAGAGGGACCACTGTTGCTGTACGCCACTCTTTGGGTACATATCCTGTAGTAAGGCTAAGATTGAACAGTAGTTTTATGTTTGGGTTTAGCTCTTCTTGGAGTTCATGTAGGACGCAGCCCGGGACACCATCTGGTCCCATTGATGCTGTGTTTTTTGCTTTGGAGAGGGCGGTTCTTACCTGAGCATCTGAGATGTCAGGGGGACAGCACTCTGTTGGGATAGATATTTGCCCTTTTGGTGGGGAACCTGTCAGCTAGGATGTTGGCAATGTCTGTGGGCTCGGTGTATTTTTTGTCATTTTGGACTAATTCTGAGCATATCTGGGAATTCCCACCCAGGTTCCTAACATAACTAAAGAAAGCCTTGTGATTATCCTTAGTGTCCTGTGCAATTTTTCTCTCGAAGCTGGCCTTAGACGATTTTATGAGTGCCCGTAGTTTTTTGCTAATACTGATCAGAGATGCCTTCCCTTTTTGGGATTTTGCTCTATCATGTAGTAGCTTCCTCCTTCTATTGTATAGTTTGTTTATGGCTGGGGTCCACCAGACAGGACGTCTGCCTTTGGAGGATTGGGTCTTGGTTTTATTTGGGATTGCATGATCCATGCATTCCTGAAGGTGTTCATAGAATGCGTTTATAAAGGATTCTGCGGTCTGGGCCGTATTTTCCACAGGCCCGGGGGCTTTGAAAGATTTCGCCTCGGTTTTGAGGCATGTGAAATTTGCTTTAGAGAAGTTTTTCACTGTGGTTTTCTGGGCAGGGGGTGGGGTCGGGATGTGAATATCCAGTGAGATTAGTTTATGGTCTGATCTTACCAGTGAGGATACACTTCTGGTCTGGGCGTAGTGTCCCCATGTTGGTGATGATCAGGTCCAGTATGTTTCCCCTCTTGTGGGAGTGGTAACAAGTTGTTCCATAGCATTTGAGTTTATAAATTCTAGGAACCTTTGGGCTAGGGTGTTGGAGCTAGAGTGATGCTCCCAGTCTATGTTTGGGTAGTTGAAGTCGCCCAATATAATGGTGTTTGGAGAGACCTTCATATTTTCCAGTATTCTCAGGAAGGCCAAGTGGGGTTCCTGTGTTTGGGAGGGTGGTCTGTAGCAGGCTATAAACTGGAAGGCAGTTTTACCCACAGTTAGTTGCACATGGATAGTCTCTGATGCTTCGTGCTGTGCCACCAACCTGGAGGTGTGGGTATCTTTGACGAATATTGATACTCCCCCTCCTTTTGTGGTTCGGTCCAAGTTTTGGGGCCAAAAAGCATGATATGAGGTATAACCTGGTAGTGCTGGGGTGCTCTCGGGAGCCTTGAACCAGGTTTCTGTTACTGCACAGATATCGATTTTCTCCATGCTAAGGAGAGTTTCGAGTGCGTCCATCTTGAGGTTTAGACTTCTGGCGTTGAGTAGCATTACTCTTAGTTTCTTATCCCTTGTGATACCTATGGAGGTGGGTTTGTCTTTTGAGCCTTGCCTAAAAAAGGCACTATGGGGGTAGCAAGAGCCTTTGCCAATATCTGAAAGCCCAGGGGTGACAGGTGCAAGCCGTCCCTAAGCATCGTGGCTTGTCAAGCATGTCATCCCAGGCTGACAGGCATTGGATCCCCTTTGAATGACACCAACACTTAAGCCAATTGTTGAAAGTGATCATCTTGTCTTCATATTGTGGCATCATTCTTGGTGAGGGTAAGATGCTACTCAATGTCAGGGTCATACCGGCTTGGGCTACATGCTCAGAGAGCTCCTCTATGTCTCTTTTCATGTAGTCCAGGGAGGTACGTCTCAGGTCATTCACACCAGCATGGACAATGACTGAGTCATATTTGAACTTGCCTTGGAGTGACCTGAGTGCTTGTGTTATGTGGCGGATCCTAGCGCCCGACAGGCAGCTCACCATGACCTTCTCTTTGTTCAGCCTGGTGAGCGGGACGTCAGTGTGCCTGACGATAGAGTCACCTATTACAAGTGTATCAGGCGTGTTGTTTAGCTTTAAGGGCTGTGACTGTTCGGCGCACTGGCTTTGTGAGCTATGTGTTGCACATGTTTTGTTTTGGGGTAGCGGTTGCTTGGGTGTCTGCTTTGGAGGTCTCTGCTGCTTAGGCAGATTTTTATTTAGAGCCTCCGAGTATGTTTTTGTGTGTTTATGTGTTTGGTTTGTTGTCGTGGTAGGTCTATGTGAGACTGGAATTGTAGTGAGTGTGGTTTCCTTCTCCTCCTGACTGGTTACGCCACTACTGAGTTAAGAGAGCTTAGCCTCCAGTTTGGCTATATGGTTGCATCTCTTACATGTGTTGGAATTTGTTGGGAGGAGGAGAGGGTTGTCTGTGTACATAAGGCAGTTGTAACATTGCCTCAAGATTCCCAGATTCACCAGCTGGACCGGAGAGGAGATTGACAACTGACCTTTATACATGCTAGAATAGTATTGGGAATTCCTTTATAACTGAAAAAAAGCACCAATGGGGAACAAGGTACTCAAGGGGAGTTTGTGAGGGTGTAGTGCTTTTAATTTTTTAGAGCTGACTTATATAATTGCTTTAGTGAGCAAGTGCCAGGTAACTTAAATGCAATGTGTTACAGGTAACTTAAATGCAAAAACGACAGTAAACTAGGTATAAATCCCTACATCACAAGATGGGTTGCCAACTGGCTCACTGACAAAACCCACACTGTAAAAGTTGCAAACTCCAAATCTGATGTAAAATCAGTGACAAGTGGAGTACCACAGGGTTCAGTCCTGAGACCTCTCCTCTTTGGTATCTACTTCTCTGAAGTACTGGCAAACACAGAAGGCCTTTGGCTAATGAAGTTCACAGATGACTGCAAACTAGGAGCCATAGTTGAGTCCCCAAATGATGTGGACATCCTACAGAAGGGCCTCACTGATACAGAATGCCTGGTGTCAGAGCCATGGCCTCAAGCACAATGACAAAAAGTGCATTGTCACCCCCTTTGGCAAACACTCTGTACCCATGAACTACCACATAGGCGGCAGTCTACGTAATGTCGAATGTGTGATAAGAGGCCTGGGGACCCAAGTGGATAGTAGTCTCTCCTTTGATAATCGCATCACCACAGTAGTCAGGAAATCCTTCTACGTGGCACACCTAATCACAAAAGGGTTCTCATCTAGGAAAAAAGAGGTCATTGTTCCCCCTCTACTTGACACTCATTAGACCCATTACAGAGTACAATGCCCCTTTTGGAATGTACCTCACAAGACATCTACAGCAGCTGGAAAGCCCACAGAAGTACCTCACAAAGAGGATTACTGGCCTCAAACAGATGCCCTACACTGACCATCTCAAAAAACTCTAGCTTTACTCCGTAACATATTGCCTACTCCGAGGTGATCTCTGCCTAACATATAAAGCTATGTCAAACCCAGAGCTGTTGGACATGCTACACCTAAAGAAATCACAATCCCTCTGAGCTACATGCCCTAGGGACCTAAACCTTGTCACCACAATAAACATGACATGCTGGAGGGAAAGATTTCTATCCCAGAGACTTCCCATACTCTGGAACAGGTTACCCATCCATGTCAAGCAAAGTTCCTCATTAGCACTCTTCAAGAAAAATCTTGATAAGTGGATGGGAAATAGGAAATACACCCTGGGGATCACTTCTGTGGCTCTGCTCGACAGGGTCACAGGAAAATAATTTTCTTGGGTGGTGTAAGCCAGGGAACCTTGTTGTCTAGGCTTATTTAGCCCCTTGGGCTGATAGCCTAGCACCTGCCTATGAACCTATGTATGCAAAATGGACAGCTATGTATGGGGTGAATTTTTTGGGGGGGAAGAGATTGCCCTTTTATTTATTTTTTTTAAGGTGAGAGTGGTATGTTAGGGAAGGATAGTAGGTATATTTGGGGAGGTAGGTTGGGTTAGAAAACAGATAAGACAGCCTACAGGGGTGGTATATGACACATGTGGGGGTAAACACCTTTGATGGGGATGGGTGTTTGGATATCGGAAGTCCATGAGGTCCCAAATGGAAACAGTGGGACTGAGGTCACCACCCATGAGCAGTCACCACTGCACCTTCACTGTCCTGAAGGTGGTTGTGCTGGGGGCTGAGCGGCAGGTTCAGGCTGACCCTCTAATTTCACCATGCAGCCCTCAAGCTGGCATAGCAGATCTCCCAATTCTCTGTGGAGCTCCCTATGCACCAGACCCCGGACCTGATTTCAGGTGACAGGATCCTGTTTGTGCCCGCTACCTGGTGGGGGGATGAGCCCCATCCCCTGAGGCGGTTCCACCCGAAGGTGATGAAGGACCAGTGGACGAGGAGGTCCCAAGGTGGGTCCCAGATATGCTGGGGCCTGATGCCACTGCCAGGTGAGGTGGGAGAAGTGGGTCCATTGGGACCAGCCTTCACAAATGTGCTATAGTGTTGCAGTTTTAGAACATATGTGGGTTAGTAATAGTCAGCACAATCCAGGATTTGTTATAACAGCATGCAGAGAGATTCCCATTAACCCAACACACCAAATTTGGAACAGTTGCATAGCAAAGAGAATACATGCATATATGGAACCACAATGGCCATTACAACAGCATGCAGGTTACATTTATAGCAGCAGATCACCAATGATAGTATTTCAACATGGAACATTAATAGAAACACATTTCAATATTTATTCAACATTAGGAAATAATGTCTCAACAGTAGGTTTAGTGTAAACATACCCATTGATTTGTGTGTTTAGATTATTGTTGCAGATATGGTGGGGGGGGTGTCAATTAGAAACTTATATATCCTTCCAGCACTCACAACTTTAATGATGCTTGCTCTAATCATTGCTGTACAGGTATTATTACAATAACCTATGGCCTTGGTTTGGGAAGTGGTATATTTGTACACAGTGTCTACTTCAACCGTCTTATAGTTAACGTCTACGTCTCTTACCTGGTAGACGTGTGGAGAGAATGTTTAACACTACCTGAATATTTCTACACATATTCCCAGATTCCTAGTTATAAGTATGCAGACACCCCTCAATCTCTTAATGCACAACAACTGGACAAAGCTTGACAACATGGGGGTACAAACAGGGACATATTTTGAATATTTCTGTTATAAACTTTTAGACGGCTCTAGAGTAACAGGATTTACTTTAATATACATTTTATGAAGAGTTTGAATTCTGACACTCAAATGTATGTCATTATTTGGTGACTACAATCCTGTGATCATACCACTAATTTCCCAGGAAAAAGTGGAACAGGGCGAAAATATGAGCCAAATATCTGGACATTCTGGGAAAATCTATATAGTTGAGAGGTATGATTATACATACAGCTTACTATCTCTCCCAGGATTTGAACCATGGCTGTGTGCTAAACATACAACAATTTCTGTTTCATGACAGTGGGGCATTTAGACCTCACACTGTCTGTTCCTTCAGTGTTTTCTTTGTAAGCCTGCCTTGGTTGTACAGTCTCACCTTGTAATTACAACAGTCTTCTGCAGACATTCCTAGGCATATTTTTATGTAGCACAGTGTGAGAAAAGTGGTTGACACAACAGTACTATTCTGATATCAGATGTGGGTGACTGCTTCATGTCAGACCATGCAATACCAGAGTACACACTACCAGTCCAAGATTTAAAACTCTATTGCCAGGCAGTTACAGTTTTCTTATCTGCAAGACCTGTGGGAGGAATGATTGTTAATACTACCTGACTGTTTCTACACATATTCTCAGATTACTAGTTAATATTATGCACTTACCTCTCATTCTCTTAATGCACACACTCTAGACAAAGCTTGACAACATAGGGGTACAAATAGGGATATTTTTTGAATATTGCTCTTAAAAACATGGAGAGTTGATAGAGTAACATGATTTGTTTTAATATAACATTTTTTTGCAGGATTTGAGGTCTGACAATCAAAGGTATGTCATTATTTACTGACTACAATTCTGGGATCATACCAGTGATTTTCCAGGGAAACAGAGGATTAGGCCAAATTATGAGCCAATTATCTGGACATTCTGCAAAACTCTCTACAGTTGAGAGGTATGATTATGCATACAGTTTACTACTACCACTCCCAGGATTCGAACCATGGCTGTCAGTGCTAACAATACAACAATTTCTCAGTTTTAGCAGAGTGATCTATTTAGACAGTGCTGTCTGTTATTTCAGTGTTTTATGTCTTAAGTCTCTCTTGGTTGTACAATCAGACCTTGTACTTACAACAGTCTTATACAGACATTCCTAGACATATTTGTTATGTAGCACAGTGTGGTTAACAGTGGTTGACACAACATTACAATTCAGAGACTGCAACACTGAATGCCATACAATACCAGAGTAAACACAACCAGTCCAGGATTTAGAACTTTATTGCCAGGCAGTTACAGTGTTATTGACATATCAACTATATAGGACTATTACTGTCATATTGTCTGGTTTATTCAGTACAACTCATACACAGTTTTTATACGGCCAGGTGACTTTCTACTACTTTATATTTATTTGGTCTGACTACTACAAGCAGGATTGTTACTCACCAGCCTCGTGATACAGCCTTTGCATGCTACTAGCATGGGCTTTCTGATTCACAGCCCACTCAGCTGCAGCTGTAAAGGAAATAGAGAAATATTTAGGCATAACTATCCATCACATACATAGGCTGGACTTAAGTAAACAGTTATTTATATGAATACTTACATACTGCTGGGACATTACCCCTTTGCCTTGCTTCTTGGACCCACTGGTCCAAGACCTCCCTCTTTCTCTGCTTCAGGTCAGCGTAGTATTGCTGGAACTGCTCACCAGTCCGAAGGATACCAGTGGCATTGGTAAGATTGTGGGTGAGACAGTCCCAGGCTTCCGCTTTATATTGGGAGCCCTGGTACTCGCCTTGCAGCAGTCTCTCATCATGGTTCTTTACCAGGAGTCCTACCATGACTTTGGACTCCTGTATGCCCCAGCACTGCGCACGGAAGCACATGCCCTCTCCAACTCCTGCCATACTGCCTACAGTGGGAAGCTGCAACCAGTTATGAGCTGTATTCCCACCTGTGAGGTTTAAATATGGAGGATTTCCCACCCTTTGCCATGATTGGATGGTTTTGAATATGCTAGGCTAAGCTAAGCTACTGGCAAACTTGCTTAGCTAAGGTTGGCAGTGCTTAAAGGGACAGGTTCAGCACTGCTTACCAGTAGGCAAATCCACTTAGCTGGGCTACTCATTGCTTAGCAGTCATATTTACACAGTGCTTACACCTGGTAAACAAAGCTGTGCAATGCTTAACATTGCTTATTTTTTATTTTATGGACTATCTGCTGTATGGGATGGATTCATCATTCATTACATATTATAAATTTGTTTACTGTCCCTCACATTTCCTATAATGCTTTAATTTCATTTATTCATGTGTGACTATACTGTATGGGGCACTTGTGTTTGTATGGGGGTTTCACAACTTTATTAAACTGACACCTCTCATCTGGACCTACTACAGTACTCTGGTTAACATATATATATATATATATATATATATATATATATATATATATATATATATATATATGTATATATATGTTATTTAGTAGCTAATTATAAAAAAATATGTTTTGCTTTCAAATGTAAAATGCAAATGTATTACACTGGGGATCAAACCAGGAATATTTGCTTGTAAAGTATAAGTTCTAACCACTACACTGTTGTAGCACTGCTTAAGTTGGATGTCTATTGCTATTTAACTTATTGTGCTGTTTAAGCTGGACTAAGTGTAGCTAAGCAATGGGCACACCCGCACAGCTATGCTTAAACTTTATCTGATTTATAGAAAAAAATATCTCTTCTGTTTTTTCTTTGTACCCTTCAGAATATCCCTTTTATGCTTTGTGAAACAATCTTCCCTTATGGCTTTGTCCAGATTCCTTACTATGACGGGTTGGGAGGTGTGCGCTATATGCTTATGGTAAACTTGGTAAACTTGCTATTCTGTCAAATTTATGGCTTGGTAGGGACAATAGTCCCTTATGGGTTTGTCCAGATTTCTTATAATGATGGATTGGGGGTGTTACGAGCATTCTCAGTCATTGTAAATTGCTGAAAGGCAATTCTGGAATGCAGGGGATGTATATATATAGTGAGAGCGCTGCTGCTCTGCTCTCAGACACACCCGCTGCACTCATACACGTAACCATGTCTATTTTAGAGCATGGCAGTGTGCCTTCATAAATATGCATGGGGCGCTGCCATACTGAACGGAAAAGAATCTTGCCGTGCAGGAATAACTTATTCCTGCATGGCTACATGCTGAATCTCAGGGTCTCTCTCTCTCTCTCTCTCTCTCTCTCTCTCTCTCTCTCTGCCTATCTCTTTCTCTCTCTCTCTTTGTCTAGCTTATACACAGACACATACACTGACTAGGAAAAACCTCTTTTCAGCAGAGTCCTAAGGGAGAAATTCTCCAGACAACAGAAAATAGTATAATAGGATATAAAATCATCAAGGTCTTTAACTTATTTGTTGCAAAAAAAACATTAACAATTTAAAAACAATTTAAAATTATAGTTGTAGTTATAAGATATACATGCAACATGAAAAGATTAATAGAGTGTACTGTAGATTTCTGAGAAATATAGGAGAGAAGACAAAAAATATGAAGTAGAATATTGAAGAAAAGAGTTACAGACTGCTTGCGGAGGCAGATGTTTGTGAATGATAATATTGCAAGAAAGATGAAGAATGGTTTAGTTTATATAACATTTGTTAACTGGGAAAGTCCTACTGGGACAGACTCCATTTTAAGCAGAGGCCTGGGGAGAATTGCTCTAGATGCATGTCTTTGGAATGTGGGAGGAAACCTGAGCACCCAGAGGAAAACCCATGTAAACACAGGGAGGACTTGCAGACTCCACACGGAAGGCACCCCAGCCAAGAATCTACCTGGAGAACCACTTGCTGTGAGGTCACATAACTAACCACTGCAGCACTGTGCCACCCTAGTTGAAGGCATGTTAAGGAGAGAGAATATGGTTATTCAGAAGTGATAAACATAGAGAAGTTAGGGTGGAAATAAGAATGGAGAGGATAAAAAGTGGTAAAGGAAAGGGATGGATTTTAAAATTTGACCCACATTCTGGGCTTTTGGCTTTCATTATATTTTGTCTTTATCTTGATTCTTGTTCTAAGAAGTTGAACAGTGTCATTTTCCCACAATCAGGTGAAGTGTAAAGGGCAAAATTGCTATAATTTCTGGGTTGTGTGGGGTTTGTCTGTGGATGAAAGTAACTTACCTTCTTATTGGTTGATCAGTTTACATAATCTAGCTTTGCAGGACTTCTTTGTATCTGTGTTGGAATACTTGGCTCCTATGTATTTGATTATTTATGAATAGTGGTAATAAGTGTAATATGATATTCTAAAGATGGAACTAAATCCTTGATCATGCACCAAAGAGGGCAATACACTTCATCTATAGTATGGACCAGCTACCAGTTTATCTGCTATTATGAAAAGCTAGCCTTGATAATCTCATTTTATTGTTCATAAAACTGAAATACATTATTTTTTTAAACAAGAAACATTTTTATTAAATTATCACTTATGGCACAGACTGTCATACATTTATACAAATGAAAATAAACCATATTGACATATTTTCAGTTGCAATCATTATACACCACCTATAAGCTATACAGCCATTGTCAAACAAATATTACATAACTCATTCAATTCCTGCCATCCCTTAAACATCACTCCTCCTCCAAAACATTATTCTGCATGTATTGTTCCCACAATTCCCATTTTTTCTATGTAATTTGCTCTTACCCTTTCCTAAATATCCCACTTCCAATCCTTCTTTCTCTGTTATTATATTCATTACTTTTAGTGTGGTCAGTTTGGACTTTGATATCTATTTTCTTGTAATTGCTTTTTGGCAGCCACAAGAATTAAACTCAACAAGTTCTTAGAATGTCTAGGCAATTCTGATTCTGTATCACAGCTCAAAAAAAAAAAATCCTTAGTTACACCAATTTGCTCACGAACTATTTCTAAAAGTACAGTCTGCAGGGAATTTTTAAAGTCTGCCAACTCATTACACTCCCAAAAAAATGTTCCAAGTTACCTCTTTCTTCCTCATCACATCTCCAACATTTGCTGTCTACCTGAGGAAACAATCTTTGGAGTGTGTGGGGGTATGAAAATACCTATGCAAACGCTTCCAAGCAAAAATTGTAAACCTTTTAGACTCTGTTACATATTTGGGAGCCGTACTTATATCCCCTCATTGTTTTTTGTGAATTGCTTATCCAGTCTCTTTTTCCAGTCCTTTCTAACCTCCTCTGATTGATACCTACAGCCATTGTGCAATATTTTATAGCCCTACTAATTATCCCATTTTTAACAGTGGCTTCTGTTCTAGATTCTACTAAAATTTATATCTGTGCTGGTCTTTTACTTAAGATCCCCTTTTCCTTTTTCTTTGCCTATACTCTGATATCAATCCCTGATAGGGAAGGTGGTCTCTAACCTGTAGTTCAAATCTATTTATCCTATCTTCTCATTCTGATACCTTATCCTCACTAATTATTTACTGCCAGTACCTTGGTTCCTTTGCCAGTTTTCTCTAGTAAATTCCAGCCCCATCTTTCCTATTTTCTGTGCCTCTAACTGCAGTAATCACTATCTGCAGAATATCCTTTCTCCATTCCTGTGTTAGATTTGTTCTTACAAAACTGTCTGTCACTTTATAAATATAATATTCTATATGGTTATCATTATTCTCTTTAAGGATTTGCGTCCAAAATCCCAGTTTCTCCTTAATTCTTCAGCTTCCCGCTGTTTCATCATCCCATTCCACTTTGAATTGTAGCTTTCTTTTCTGCTTTGTACTGGAGCCATACCTCTCAACTGTACAAATTTTCTCAGACTGTCCAGATATTTGCCCCATATTTTAGCCCATTTTCCATAAAATTGTGGATTTCTGTTAAATTAGTGGCAAATCATTAAAGACTGAAGTTAGAAAATAATGACAGACATTTTTGTTTCAGACTTCATACCCTTCAGAAAGTTCATGCTAATGCAAAACCAGTTATTCTATCAACTTTCTAAGTTTGTAAGAGCAAGATTTAAAAATAAATGTCCCTATTTTTGGGCCTTTTCCCATTTTTATTTGTGATTTAGTCTAGATGTTTCCTTTAAGAGCTTGAGAGGTATAATTGGAGCCTTAAGTGTGTAGCTCTGAAATACTCCTTCAAATCAGATAATCCCAAACCATCTTAATCTAATGGAAGGTTCACACTTGAATCTTGCACTCTTACCCTCTCAGATAAATTCCTTCAACTCTTTATTAATTGCTATCCACAACTTTTCCTCTGGTTGATAAAAAACATGCCTGACCTATGTATAAAACTAAAGTGATTATAAACATTTTCACTGCTTTCATCTTGCTGTCCCTATTCATAAAACAGAATTTCCAATTTTTCATTTTTTGTATTATAAAACTGGAATGCATTAATGCCCATAATTATTATTGTATCAAAATCAGACATCTGATGTGTACACAGTCAACAACAGGGCTATGAATGCTGAGTGTCTGGGATGGCTGCGAATTAGAAAGGTTTAACCTGCTGCCATGGTAAACTTAAACATTATAAGTTTAGCATTATAAGACTAGTATGCATTTGTGTGAAGCAGGTTGGAATACTTAACTGAGTCCATTTTTACTGTAGTTAGATATTTGAGGTGGACATTGGTGCACTGCAATAATAAAAGACTGAATAATCATAAATCAGCAAGATGAATCCAAAAGAACATCTGTATCTATGCATGCACATCCCAATACACATATATATATATATATATATATATATATATATATATATATATAAAGTGAGTGGGGTTCCATGCCCTGAAAACTACGCAGGACACAATGTACAGTTAATCTGCCACAGGGATGCATAGTGTCATACACACCATGGCATATGAAGGAATAGCTGAAACAGTTTAAGATTGTGGGACAGATTATGTGCCTACAACCTACCAGTCCTATATAGGCAACAAAAAGTTAAGCAATTGTGCAAATATACATAATAAAAAATTCCACACTGCTGTGGTAACAATGTTCAATACAGTTGATAAACACATATCAACTGTTGGCACAATGTGTGACTGTAGCACAGTATAAATGAATGAAGAATAGCAGTCTGCAAAGCCAATGAAGAGATAGAAAGTAGTAAAAAAGTAAAATGCAGAAACACTATAATCAGTGCTGTGATACGCAAGCTAAGCATAGATGCAGTCACCCTGCCACCTAATGTGTCTGTACTGCCTCCTCTGGCAGGCTTTCTAATTTGCTACCTTGTCTTCTTCCACTGCAAAACAGAAATAATGTATTAAAACAGCATTGAAACCTGTGACAACATGAAGCAGAACTACCTGTATGTTCATGCATGCTGTTCAATGACTTAGCGCAAACATGAAATATTTTACTATATTAAGGAGTCTCTCTCTGCTCTTTGTCTCTCTCTCTCTCTCTCTCTCTCTCTTTCTTTCTCTCTCTCTCTCGCTCTTTAACCCACCTTTTTCCCATTGGCAAAGGACTGCTTAGAACCTTTGTAGATTATATTTATGCCAACCCTGCATCCATCTTATATACTCGACCTTCTCTCCCAGAAGGCATTTTCTGTGCTGCATGTACAGCAGAGGTAAAAAGATTTTGTTTTTGTTTTTATATCATGTGTGATACCCACCAGAGTCAGACCTGCTGAGGTCATGTCCACTCATCAGTTCAAATCCAAGACTGAAAATGAAAGTCAGGGTGCAATGTCACACGCTGTGGGCATCAGAGTAGTGTGATGCCTATGTATGGAAACATGATATACCTGGTTGATAATATATGAAAGGGCAAGAGTTGCATTAACAGGATACACAGGCATATCCACACTACTTGACCTACATGCCTGTGCACACCCACAAAAGGGAGCTTGGTAGTGTGATGATCACTGTCATTTGCACAATGCAGTCCTTAGCAATGAGGTCAATCTGTACAGCCACACACATATAAATTGAGCTCAGTGCTTGTGCATGAGCTGAAATAGAACTGATAATGCAGTGCATTGCATTATAGGCATAATTTAGAGGCAATCATACTAAATCACTACAGTAGCAAAATAGCTTCACAAAACAAACAAAAAAACATTATAGTGTGATAAAAAAAGCCATAATTTTACAGTAGACTGAATTATAATAAGAACCACAGACTTCAGAAAACACAAGATAACTGATTCTACACAAATGCCTGGACAGAATTACTGATAATGAACACCCCATTGTAAGTACTGTTACAGGGTGCATGGCTGCTACACAAACTTGTCACACAGTGAATTATAGTGTATGCTAACACTTCAAATGCCCTGCCAAAAGTATAACAGAATATGTGTGTAGGAAGCTAAAACATAAAGGGAGCAGGGAACAGGCAGGACAGGTAACAATCCATAGTGGCTTTCCAACCAAGTGCACAGGAAACAGGTGCAACAGTTTCCAGACCTGGGAGGGAGTTGCATCCATCCTTGGCTCATAGTACAGACATGACAGGTTGCAGTCTTGGAGTGACACCATGTGTGGCACAGGTAACAGACAGGACAAGTTATATACTTCTTGTGTGAGGAGGGATCCAGAGGACATGGAGATGGTAAGCTGACCCATAGCACTGTGTGTGAATGTCTTTGCAATACTGCATAATACACCAACAGCAAGACCAGCTAATGATAATGCTGAACCTGCAGTGCAATAGGAAAACATTGTGTGGCTTGCATGCTGACAGCTGCCACTTTTTGGCATTGTGTCAGAGTAAAAATAATCCACGGGACACACCACGGCACTGGACACCAAGATAGCAATCACTACAAATGCGAAACTATTAGTTCTTTAACAATAAGATAATAAGCGTAACTACAGCTTGAACTAAATATAATTTTATTGTGCACAGTAAGTGCTTTCACCTCTAGGGCTTCATCAGACTTAGTAAAACAATTGACATCTCAATCTTAAATACCTTTGTACTCATTAAAAATTCATTACATCATATCCTGCTGAAGCGCTAATAAAATACATTTAAAACAACGTTTTAATAAAAAGTGAACATAAAATTAAAAATGAAAAATAACAATAATAATGATGATTTAAGCCTTAAGTTATCAAAAATAATGATTTAAGCCTTAAGTAATCCAAAATGTTCCAGACTATAAATCATGGCAAACCTTAAAGCATCATATACAAAAACATAGCAACAACCATAATATATGAAAAAAATAACATTTCATACAAATTTTTAATTTCATATAAAATTTTTTTTTTAAATCATATAAAAAATATATACATATGTATGTATATCTCAAGCACAAATGATCTAAAAATATTCATATTTCATAATAAAATCATTGCTCATTCATTTATCTTTAAATACTTGCAGCCTTCTATTGCTCAAGATAGGTTTTAAAGGAATTTTGTCATTAATAGCTGGTGGTCTATCAGCTCTAAGTTTGATAATCTATTTCACCTCAGTACGTTCTGTGTAATAACAAATATTACCACCTCGAGCATTAGGACTGATAACCTGTAATACTGTAAATTTAAAGTGATGATGGGAATCTGTCTTAGTAATGTGTTTAGCTAATGCACTACATTCATCACTTTGCCTTATATAATAAATATGTTCTCTAATTCTTTCTTTTAGTTTCCTATTTGTTTTTCCTATATAAAATGCATCGCATACCATACAACAAGCTAAATAGACCACATTCTGTGTCTCACAATTAGCTGGTTCTTTCAAAAAATTAACGTAGTTTGTAACAGGATGTATAAACACATTTGTGTTATCAATGTATTCACATTGATTATATCTTGTGCAAGGTTCCGTGCCCAGATATACATCTTTAACACCAGATATATCATCTTCTCTAACTTTTCTAGTATGACAGAGTATTTGTTTAAGGTTCTTCTTGTTCTTAAATACAAATTTTGGTGTCTCACCAACAATATCCCTAATATTTTCATCCAGCATAAGCACTCCCCAATGCTTCTTATAAACATCTGCAATTATATTGGTGTCTGTACTAAAATATATAGGAATTTTAACCACATGTGTATTCCAATAATTCATTTCATGTGATTCAAAATTAATAATATAATCAGAAAAATATGGTTTAGCTACAGTTTGTCTAAGAGAATTGGTGATGGTTATAGCATCATCAATTTCTTTAGCTTGATAGCCCCTTTCAAGAAATTGAGTCTTCAGGCTATCTAGCTCTTGAATAAAGCCTGTTTCCAATGGATTGAGTCTGGAGGCTCTCATGGTCTGTCCTTTAACTACATTTCTGAAAATATAACTGGGATGCATACTGGTTCTATGTAATAAGGTGTTCCTAAAACATGTTTTTCTATGTACTCCAGTATTTACCAAATCATTTTCAAATCTTTCTAGATTAACATCAAGAAAGGAGATCTTATGTGTAGAAAAATTCATGGTGAAATCTAAATATTCTATTAGAGTATTCAGTTGTTCATAGAATCTGACCAAGGATTCCTCATTTCCTCTCCATAACAAAAACAAATCATCTACAAACCTTCTATAAAAACAGACATATTCTTTATAACTATCTAACTGAAATAATGTATTCTCTTCCCAACAAGCCATGACTAAATTAGCATAGCTATTAGCACATGGTGTTCCCATGGCTACACCTTCTCGTTGAGAATAAATGACATCATCGAAGATGAAAACGTTATTACTTAGAACTGTTTCTAAAAATAAACAAATTAAATCAATGTGCTTTAAAGTTATATCAGAATGTGACAATAAAAAACTATGTATATCCCTTATACCATCCTCATTAGGTATCACTGTAAATAAACTTGTTACATCCAAGTAACAAAATAAAAAGGGGTATCTTGATTTAAAGTTTTTAAATGTTCATATAAATCAATTAAAAATTGTTTACTATCTTTTAGTATCTGAGGCCTACTATCAACAATGGGTCTTAAAAAATGTTCTATATAAATAGATAATGGTTCTGTTACCCAGTTCCTACCTGAAACAATGGGTCTCATTGGAGGATGTTCAGAATTTTTATGCACTTTCGGTAGGCCATTAATGATGGGAATTAAAGGATGGTTAACTTTCAGAAACTTGAATAGATCTAAATCGATATATCTACTCATTAAAATATCATCTAACATGTCAAAAACTTTATAGACTTTATCTTCCACTACTTGAAAATTAATAGCTTCATAAAACTTATTGTCTTGTAATAATGTATACATACTATCTTTATAGTCTTCTATGTCTAGAATAACCAAAGGACCACCTTTATCAGCCGGTCTTATAATTATTGAAGAGTCATTTCTTAAAGCATTCAGGGCTTGTTGCTGTTTAAAGCTTAGATTCATTTTTCTTAACCTACATACATCTTGTGTCATATTAGAACATATTTTATGAATGTCTTCCTCCACAAGTTTATTAAATACATCCAAATAGGAATTCAGTACAGGAATGTATGTACTGGGTGGTTTAAACATAGTATGTGAATTACTGCTAAAAACTTTGTCCTTATAATTAATTTTCAATTGAACATTTCGTGTAAATAATCTAGTATCAATAACAACATCAGTTAAATTATTCCTACATGCTGGTATGAAAGAAAGCCCTTTATTGAGGACTTGTATTTCAAACTTAGTTAAGACTTTATGTGACAAATTATGTATCAAGGATTCTACATTTTCCCCACATTCTCATCAATGTGGGACCTATATGTTCCCCTTCTGACCCTTTTCTCTTCTGTTTTCCCCGACTGTAAGATCTCTGTTGTTTGGGAGAATGTGTTAATGCTATGGGGAAAGGGGTTTGTTCTTTATTGGAACTAGAGCCTCTGTTCAGTATAGAGCGATCTTTTGGTCTAACCAAAGGCTCACCAACTGGCAATTTATCACATGAAATCTTGTTGCTATCTATACTAGAAGATGTGTTTACTGTGGACTTATTACTGGCTTCTTTATGTATGATGACTGAACCTATAACTGTAGAACTATTCATGCCCTCATTTTGTGCATTAGCTGGTAATCTAACATTTCCTACTTGTGTCTTAACCTGTTCAGTGTTTTCAGAGAACATAACAGTATTAATATCATTAGGAATATTATTAGAACAATTTAGTACAGTACAACTTGTTCTTTCAGTGGTGCGCATGTTCCCAGAATCACTGTTATTAACAGAAACTGTTCGCGGCCAAGTGAACACATGACCTGCTGTAAAATCCTTTGTATCTCTTAAGATTTTACTCTTTTTTTGCTCTTTTTTTGTTCAAGCAACCTTTTCTCAAAAATTTGTATATTGTCCAGTATCAGTTCCAGACCTTGGTCAACATATTGCTTAGGATATTTATTAACAATGTAATTCCTTAGTTCTAATATAGTACTTCTCAAAACGTCCTCTTCAGGACGAAAAAAGTCGTTAAGCAATTTCATATAGTTTTTACTCAGTTCCAGGTTCAACTGTTGCCATTTAAACAACAAGTCGGGATAGGTATTACCTGTTGTAGGCATTTTCAAGATGCTCAGTCCGCATGGTACAATGTTCCTTGCTATGCAAACCTCGAAATGATAGTGCTGCAATTGCATCCTTTTTAGCTTGGTAAGGTTCAATTCCAAGTTGTTTAATGCCTCCATCAGCCCGACAAGACCTCCGTTATCATCGGTATTATCCTTGCTGCTTTCTGGAACTACATAGAACGCTAACGGATTAGTGGAACCGGAAATGACATCAAGGAAGCGTTCTGGTTTGTAGCGTTACTTGAAACAGATTCCGGATTGTAAGGAAGTTCAATAGAAGTAACCTGTGTGGCAGCCATGTTTGATGCGAGCTCCCAAAATAAAATACCGTATAAAACTGATAAAATCCAACAACAGCAACTCAGCAGGGAAAGCGGTCCCCAAAGGATGTCAAAAAAATACAATAAGACCAATAAAATAGTAAAAATCATCCACGGGACACACCACATCACTGGACACCAAGATAGCAGTCACCACAAATGCGAAACTATTAGTTCTTTAACAATAAGATAATAAGCGTAACTACAGCTTGAACTAAATATAATTTTATTGTGCACAGTAAGCGCTTTCACCTCTAGGGCTTCATCATACTTAGTAAAACAATTGACAACTCAATCTTAAATACCTTTGTACTCATTATAAATTCATTACATCATATCCTGCTGAAGCGCTAATAAAATACATTTAAAACAATGTTTTAATAAAAAGTGAACATAAAAGTAAAAATGAAAAATAACAATAATAATGATGATTTAAGCCTTAAGTTATCAAAAATAATGATTTAAGCCTTAAGTAATCAAACATGTTCCAGACTATAAATCATGGCAAACCTTAAAGCATCATATATAAAAACATAGCAACAACCATAATATATGAAAAAATAGCATTTCATACAAATTTTTAATTTCATATAAATTTTTTTTTAAATCATATAAAAAATATATACATATGTATGTATATCTCAAGCACAAATGATCTAAAAATATTCATATTTCATAATAAAATCATTGCTCATTCATTTATCTTTAAATACTTGCAGCCTTCTATTGCTCAAGATAGGTTTTAAAGGAATTTTGTCATTAATACCTGGTGGTCTATCAGCTCTAAATTTGATAATCCTAGGGTCACTGACACAATCTTTTATGCCAATAAGAGGGCCCAAGATAAACTAGCAGACAGGACACCAACTGCGGGGCACCCCAACACATTACCAGCTTACAAATATTGAGAAGTTCATTTTGTCCCTCATTGGTGATGCTGAGAAGACACTGATATCTGATGGTAGATTAGTTGTGAGAGACAAGCTATTCAAGACTGCCAGAGTGCTTAATGAGGATATCCCAAGTTGTCAGTGGCAAATGCCATTCCATTTGCACACCATCTAACACATAAGCCTGGTGTACTTGCACATGATGATGTGCATTAACCTCACATAGGAACATTGGTGCTGCTGCTGACACATTTGAACCATAGAGTACAACTACCCCAGTGTCAGTGAGACCTGAATAAGGTATGTAGTGTGAAATGCCATTACAACAAGACATTGCCTAGTCTTTCTGCTCAGTTTACTCAGGAAAAACATACTCCATTGTTGTCACCAAGGGACAGTGGGTCTGCAAAAGACACAAACTAGAAAACAAGGTATGTATGTATGTATGTATGTATGTATGTGTATATGTGCTTATAGGTTTAATATAGTCTTGGTATATAGCAGCCATTCTGGTGTGCAGTGGTTGGAGTCACATATGTACAATCTTATACACCAAAATATTATCTGTATACATTCACAGGTACTACTGAGAGAAGATCCAACACTATTACCCTGAATATGCCTGAAATCAGTTTATATGTAGAGACTAATGATCATGGCATTGTACACCTTGCACAGCCTGAGAACCCAGGGCATTGTAAGTAACACTAACAGTTATGAGAACATTTCCCTCCCCCTACAGCTGCAGGGACTGAGGAGGCCCAGGAAGAACCTTCTGTATCGATTGTGTTTAGTGCTAAGCATCCCATCATGAGAATGCCACATATATTGGGCGACTTCAACTACTCAAAGATAGACTGGGAGCATTACTCTAGCTCCAACACCCTAGCCCAAAGGTTCCTAGAACTTATAAACTCAAATGGTATGGAACAACTTGTTACCACTCCCACAAGAGGGGAAAACATACTGGACCTGATCATCACCAACATGGGGACTCTATGCTCCAGACCAGAAGTGTATCCCTCACTGGTAAGATTAGACCATAAACTAATCTCACGGGATATTCGCATCCCGACCCCACCTCCAGCCCAGAAAACCACAGTGAAAAACCTCTCTAAAGCAAATTTCACACTCCTCAAAACCGAGGTGGAATCCTTCAAAGCCCCCGGGACTGTGGAAAATACGGCCCAGACCGCAGAATCCTTTATAAACGCATTCTATGAACACCTTCAGGAATGCATGGATCATGCAATCCCAAATAAAACCAAGACCCAATCCTCCAAAGGCAGACGTCCTGTCTGGTGGACCCCAGCCATAAACAAACTATACAACAGAATGAGGAAGCTACTAAATGATAGAGCAAAATCCCAAAAAAGGAAGGCATCTCTGATCAGTATTAGCAAAAAACTATGGGCACTCATAAAATCGTCTAAGGCCAGCTTCGAGAGAAAAAATGCACAGGACACTAAGGATAATCACAAGGCTTTCTTTAGTTATGTTAGGAACCTGGGTGGGAATTCCCAGATATGCTCAGAATTAGTCCAAAATGACAAAAAATACACCAAACTCACAGACATTGCCAACATCCTAGCTGACAGGTTCAGCGCAAACCTCCCCCCCCCTCCCCACCAAAAGGGCAAATAACTATCCCAGCAGAGTGCTGCCCCCCTGACATCTCAGATGCTCAGGTAAGAGCCGCCCTCTCCAAAGCAAAAAACACAGCATCAATGGGACCAGACGGTGTCCTGGGCTGCATCCTACATGAACTCCAAGAAGAGCTAAACCCAAACATAAAACTACTGTTCAATCTCAGCCTTACTACAGGATATGTACCCAAAGAGTGGCATACAGCAACAGTGGCCCCTCTCCACAAAGGTGGTGCCTCAACGGATCCGGGAAACTATCACCCCATAAGCCTGACTAGCTTGGTCTGCAAAGCTATGGAAAGGATTATCATGGACCTCATAAATAAAGATATTGGGGACCTACAGACACTGGATCCTACCCAATTCGGCTTTGTTAAGGGCAGATCCTGCCTCTTAAACCTGGTTGATTTCTTTGAAACAGTCACCAAGGCCATTTACGAGGGGAAGGTGGTCCACACAGCCTACCTGGACCTCGCTAAAGCCTTCGATACAATACCCCACTCGGGCATTATAGATAAGCTCACCAGCTTAAATATAAACCCCTATGTCACTAGATGGGTTGCAAACTGGCTCAAGGGCAGAACCCACATGGTTAGAATTGCTGGAGCCATGTCAGACTCCAAACCAGTTACAAGTGGCGTCCCACAAGGCTCAGTCCTGGGACCTCTCTTGTTCGGTATATATTTCTCGGAGGTACAGGCCAACACGGAAGGACTGTGGCTGACCAAGTTCGCAGATGACTGCAAACTGGGCGCCATAATAGACTCTCCAGCTGACACAAGCATCCTCCAAAAGGGCCTCATAGAAACAGACAACTGGTGCTAGAGCCATGGCCTCAAGCTAAACGCCAAAAAGTGTATAGTCATCCCCTTTGGCAAAAACAAAGTGCCCACAAATTACCACATAGGTGGTAATCCATTAAGTACAGCAGAAGTAATTAGGGACCTGGGGACCCAAGTTGACAGCAGTCTCTCATTTGACAACCACGTGGCCAAAGTGGTTAGAAAAACATTTTATATAGCCCACCTAATCATGAAGGGATTCACATCTAGATTAGGGGAGGTCATCGTGCCTCTTTACTCATCCCTCATCAGGCCCATAATTGAGTACAATGCCCCTTTTGGGATGTACCTTACCAGACACCTGCAGCAACTGGAAAGACCCCCAAAAGTACCTCACCAAGAGGATCAAAGGGCTTAAACAGATGCCATATGCTGCCCGTTTAAAGAAATTCCAGCCCTACTCAGTGGCATACCGCCTGTTCAGAGGCGATCTGTGCCTGACGTATAAAGCCATGTCCAACCCGGAATTAATGGACATGCTGCACCTCAGAAAATCCAAATCCCATCGAGCTACATGCTCGAGAGACTTGAACCTCAGCACTGAAATAAATAGGACATGCTGGAGGGACAGATTCATAACCCAGAGGATCCCTTCACTCTGGAATAAAATCCCAGTCCAGGTTAGGCAGAATCCCTCATTGACTCTCTTCAAGAGGAATCTTGATGAGTGGATGGGAGATCGTAGGTTTACCCCAGGTATCACTTCTGTGTCACTGTTAGACAGAGGCATAGTATACTAACCTCGAAAAAGGGCATAGCAAAATTAATTTAAAATGGGTGGCGAAAGCCAAACACATTCTGGCTAGGGTTATAAATGCCCTAGGGCAGATAGCCTAGTATGAACCTATGAACCTATGATACACAATTGACACTAGTGCAACCAGCAGATGTGGGTGGTACAACTGCATATTAATGGGGAGAGGTGTATTAATACCCATGTGTGTCATGAGGCTTGGTTATTCCATGATGTGGGTGTTATTATAGGCATCAGCCAGCAGTTCTGTAGGGCTGTGATCCAAGCACAAGTGTATGTTAAAAAAAAACATATCAGAACTTCTCAATGTGTTGCATGGTCTGTGTGAAGATTTCCTTAGGTTGTGTGAAGGCATCCAGTGATTGCAGGGAACACAGGAGGGAATTCAGGCAGTAGCAGCTCATGTGGCAGAAATTAGTACATCCATGCAGCTGCATGATATTGACTGCCATAGCCAAAGTAAGGAATGGTTGCACACTGGAGGTACACATGACCTCCTTGCACAAATGGCACACACCATTAATAAGGCAGACTCATTGTCCATGGCTGTCTGCACTATATCCATTAATGTTCAACATGGCTGTGGCCAGCGCTCATCTAGCTTCACCATGGTCTCCACCCCTGGGCATAGCTGATCATCTGGACATGGTAGTCATTCATCTGTCGCCATTGCGGAAACATCCAGTATGTCATCATACTCAGGGCACCTCAGCTTAGCACCCATCCATGTGGATATCCCATAGCTAATAGCTATCCTTGCTCAGTCAAGGCATCATGGTAGACATCCATCTGAAAGAACCATGAAAGGGTCTCTAAGAAATTTCCAGATATGTATCAATATGCTCCAGTATCCTCTGCAACACAGTCTCCCAAACCAGGCACTAAAGAGAAACATGTTAAACACAACAAGCATGACATTCCAGAATCCTCCGGCCATGTGCATGAACTCTATAGTGCCACTTCCTCATATGCTACATTTGCAGTACTATGTCACACATCCACAGACCAACCTGTCCAAATGACGATGACTGTATTCTTCTCATCCCTCCAGCCAGTATTGGCATGCTAATACCTGATGCACTTTTTGGCCAGTCAGTGGACTGTAATGCATAGCTTTGGTGTAAGATTGCATGCATCAGATTTTTTCTGGGTTTTGTTGTCATAGCCCATAGTCGTTGACCAAGCACTGCGTTTTTGTCAGTGTGATGCCATATTGCACCTACCTTTGCCAAAAAACAGGAACATGTTGCGACTGCACCTTATGATGGTTCCTCACTCAGCTCCTCCTCTACTGCTGATACAAGTATGTTAGCCAGTCAAACTCCCCTTGTTGTAACAGTTTTTGCAGCACTATGTTGCATAGTCTATTTGCACATCACAAAGCTCAAACTGTCCTAGATACTCTACCAACTGGAAACAGTTACACTCCATTATACTAATGAATGAAAATTATTTATCAAATAATGCTTTGTTAACTGCCAGATAACAAGATATGGAACTATTTAAGTTTAAATTTACAGTATGGTACAACAAAATTAGCTAAACTAACACTAATAAACAATATTTTGATGTGTTTAAAAAATTCATTAACACAAATTTAGATATAAAACTGTGGCATAGCTTTTTAATACCATTTACTACTACAAGGGATTTCCCTGATAAAACACATATGTTTGGTTTATGGGAAAATAATAACCTATTTTGTTGGTTGCAATGTATTGAAAACCAACAAGCTTTGAACACACAAAGTATATTGTCAACCTGTGGCCTATCCCCTAATGACTGGTTGGTTCTTCAGAGTGTCACAGCATACACTAAGGATCTGTGTAGAATAATGCATAACTCATCCTTCAAAACTTTACCAAAAATTATAAACTGGATTTTTGGAATTCTGTATAATAATATCAATGTTAAGAATGAATTATGATATCTATATAACACTTTAATTGCCTATAAGACAGCTCCTAAAGATTCTTACTGGCAATACCTAACTAAAGGGTTTCAAGTATAATTATCAATGGAAGATAAAACAAACATTTTATTTTCAGTTAAACTAACTTCTTACTCACAATTCTGGAGGATTTTTCATTGGAAATTTCCACACAGATCCTTTCTGACACCTGAGAAACTCTCAAAAATAAACCCTTCAAACAGCAAGTTATGTTGGAGATGTCATCTGTCTACTAATGCTGACTGGTCTCATATTTTTTATGACTGTACTAATATTAAACATTATTGGAATGAGATTAACAAATTTCTTCAAGCTATTTATACTGATATATTTGTTTTGACAAAAGTCTTTAATTTTATTGAATGTTGTTAATAGTAATAATATGAAGAAATATGACCTGTATTTGTTGTGGATAATGTTAGCAATAGCCAGAAAATGTATAACTAGAAGATGGAACTCTAATGTAGCAACCACAATGGAGGAATTTCCATAATCACTGAAGAAATGTATACTAATGAAGAAAAGAACTAAAGAGTTAGGAACTTTTCCTAAGCCATTGGTTAATTGTCCGTGGAGGAAAGTTTTGAATTTGATTGATACCCTACAGATGGAACCAAACTTTTTCTAACTATCATAGTTTATATATTAAGTTATTATTTAACTACAAATATTTTTATCTGAATCCGTTTTGTCAAGCTGAATGTAAATACTGTAAATAGTTATTGAATGTTATGAATGTATTAAATTATTGTGTTATTTCATCAAAATAATAATCATTTGAGTAAAAAAAAAACAAAGCTCAAACTGTATATTTTTGGAGAATACAGCACGGCACCACCAGATGTATCCAGCAGGATTTCAGCACTCTGAGAACATTTTCAATAATGATCCATGTCTGCACCAGTGTGGTGTTGTAGGCTATCTCCACTATTGTCTTGGTACTGTAAATGAGGGTCATCAGCCAAGGTCCAAGGAATATCAGCTGTAACATACAATAAAAAACACCATTATGAGTTGTTTGCTACCTATAGTAATATGACCAGACCAACATGGCCCCTTTCTGGTTGACAATGTATGCATCTGCCAACTAGAAGACAATGTGGAAAGTTCCCATACGCACAAAACACTGGAAAAGGTTGCATATACCCCAGATATGAGAATCATGGGAACATTATATATAACACATTTTGCACAGCACATCACTTGGTAATTGATAGAGTAGTAGACTTTCAGGTTGGTACAGCAGATGCCATGTGGAGCAATTAGGACATTGAGAACAATGCAGATGCAGTCAATGTCCCCAAGGATCTTGGAAAGTGGGCTGTGTTGTAGGACACACTTATAATAGTAGTTCAACACATTGTTGTCTGCAGAAACTAAATATTCACCACTTCCATGGGCATGAAATCTAGGAGCTGTTAAAAGATTCACATGGATGAGGCTTATGTAACACCTAGCATGTCTCCAGTTGGATGTTAAGGGTTCCTGTAGGAAGAATGGTTAATGTTTCACCAAAAGTCATGTCTACTGGGATAGGCATTGCACATATCCCACTCTTGACTGCATTTTTAGACTGATGCACATGTAATAGCTCCCATATGACATTTATTTATTTATTTTACATTTGTTGACCAGGAGTGTCCGGCTCAGCTATTGCCCTTTTTCAGCGGAGGCCCGGGGAGAAAATCTCTAAAGATATACAATGCAATAAAAATAGCAATTCAGGTACATTTCAATAAAAATCGCAATAGAGAATTTTAGTAGTTAAAATATGTAAGCTACATAGATGTATATTGTTGACAGATAAAACAATTCTATAAACAAAAAGGAGAATGTTAAAAAAGTAGAATAAGTTGTATGTTTTGGTTTAAAAAGAGAGTTGAGTAAATATAAGGTTTTGTATGCAGAGTAGCGGAAACCTAAATGGTTATATAAGAATTTCAGGAATTCATGTATAGAAGAAGCATTGGAGGTTGTATAGGAAGCATAGGATGAAGTAGTTATAGATAAGTTTTAGTAAGTTAGTTTGACTGTACTATAAAAGGCAGGTAATAATCAGGGAAAGTGAGTACAATGGCAGGATCAGTGTTTTTTTTAAAGTGGTCTTTGGTTGCTAGCTTAAATTGTTTGGGGTGAGTCAGGGACCTTATTTCTAGTGGGAGTTTGTTCCATGCAATAGAAGGATGGTAGCTCTACCCTGGATTGGATTTGGGTTTATAGATTTTTAGTAGGTCTTGGGTTGAGCTTCAGAGAAGTCTGGTAGGGGATTAGTGAGAAATGAGAGAAGATAGACTTGGGCAGAAATCAGGCTGATATAGGATGAAGTGTATAATTTGGAGTTGAGGTTGTAGGAACAGGTGAGGTAGTTCGGGCCAGTTCAGATATTTTGGGGATAGACAGTGGTGAGATTTATGTTTGTTAAGCTGCAAATCTAGCTACTTTGTGGTAGGTTGATTTTAATTTGGTAAGTAGGGAAGAGTTCAGATTTGTGAGTATTTGGGAACAATAGGTTAAATATGGTAGAAGGTTGGCATGGATAAGAGAAACCCTAGCTTCAGTATTTAGGAATTTGTTGTTCCTGTACAGTAGTCCTAGCTTTTGGTGTTTTTTTGATACAATTGTTAATGTGAAGATCGAATTATAGTTGGTCGTCATTGGTAATGCCAAGGAGTTTTGTGCTAGTTTCGACTTCTATAGGAGTATTGTTTAGGGACCTTATGGAGAAGGAAAGTTTAATGTGGTTTGCAGATTTAGGTAGAAAGAGTAATAATTTTGTTTTCTTAGTGTTGAGGATGACCTTATGGAGAAGGAAAGTTTAATGTGGTTTGCAGATTTAGGTAGAAAGAGTAATAATTTTGTTTTTGTAGTGTTGAGGATGAGCTGATTATTAGTGAACCATGTCTCTACTGAGTTGAAAGATGTCTCGGTATTTGTTAGTTCTAAGGGTAAATTAACAATAGTTATGACTATAGAGGCATCTGCATATTGGACAATGTTAGAATTAGGACAAGAGGAGTGGAGTGAGTTGGTGAAGATATTAAAGAGCAGAGGTCCAAGAATGGAACTTTGGGAAACACCAGTTCTTACTGACAGGGGGGGTAGACAGTGCTGAGTCCCATTGTACTGACTGCAGCCTATCAAAGAGATAGCTAGAGATCCATGCAGTTGTATCAGGGGAGAAGTTTAGGTGTACAAGTTTACTAAGTAGCAGAGTGTGTGAGACAGTGTCAAAAGCCTTAGAAAGGTCTAGGAATAGCCATGATATGAGTTTGTGATTATCTTTAGCCAGGGCTATGGTGATGAGAAATAATAGTAGCGCTGTGGTTGTACCATGCTTGGCATGGAAGCCATGCTGTGTTGGAGTGAGAAGTTTTTCCTTGTAAGGGATAATGCATAACTTGTTTGTGTATACATTTTTCACGGATTTTGGAGAAAGCGGAGAGGATACCGGTTGGTCTGAAATTAGATAATTCTGTGGAGTTACCTCCTTTATGAATACGAAGAGTGTAAAAGTGTTTCCAGATGGAAGGAACTTTAGACTCAGAGATAGAGCGATTGATTAGTATAGATACAGTCATAGCAAGGGAGTATGCAGCAATCCGGAGAAAGTAAGAAGGAATATAGTCTGCTGATACAGAGCATGGTTTGAACTTTGAGAGTAGAGTTCTGATATAGTCAGTGGAGGCAGGTGATATCTGTCAACATGGTAAAATTTGTCCATGTCTCAGTTATCGAAGTGATGTTATCCCACTTTCCACTATTCTGTAACACAAAGGACACCGGCATACAATATTGTCAATAATATCTTCTAAATCAGCCACTAATGCATGCTAAATAACTAATGTTGACACTGCTCTTAGCATGTTAGCACAAGCACAACACCTGCTCAGTAAGACATGATTGTGTGCAGACAGAATGATCACCACATCTCAATGTGCATTTTTATAAACTTCTGAAATGGGCTACTGTGTTTGATTTTGTCATTTGCCTGTTGACACTCATTTGCATGCCACTATGCAACCATTTGCATGTGAAGCCTACTGTGCTATTTTTCTCACTAGTACAGTCACACTAGATGTGAATCTAAATTGACCCTCCTTGTGCATTCCATTCACTGCACTATTTTACCTAACACAGTGTGGTATTTGTTTTGGATTATCCCATTGGTGTTTTTTCTATACAGAATCAAGTAAAACCTAAGTAATCCCCTATCTGTCTATCCATGGTCTGTGTTTTTCCTTACCTTTGGGAGTTTTGGGTAGACACCAACACTACCCTGCATTCTACCTCCCAAAAACTGTTAGTATTGCCATTGCACTATAAGGAGTCATTGGGTAATTAAACATGTATTTACCAAAGTCCTTGCCTCTGGGATTTACAAACAACCTGGCTAAAAGGTTCACCAACCATTTTTAACTAATTTTTTGATGTAAACAATAGTCACATAGCAATAAATTCTTTTAGATGACAAATCGTCTAAAATGTAATAATATAGGTCACACTGGATGCTTTACAGTGACCTTTCATTATGGCACAATACTCATTAAATTTGCTGCGTCATTTATGCATTCTGTGCATCTTATTTTTATCTCCTCGTAGAAATATTTTAATATTTTTATGTCATGCTGCCTCACCTTACATCAGTTATAGTCTCATTTATAAGTACATAAAAGTTACATATTCTATAGATAACATATGCCAAATAAAGGCATTTCTAATTCATCCAGTGCACAGTACAGTAACACCATCATTACCTAATACAATGTTTGCCTGTTTTGTTCCTGATTGCTATTAAACCGTAGTACAATTGAATAAGAGTAACATATAAGGAATCCATCACCTCAAGAACACTCCAGCAGAGTTATAGGCAATATGTTCAAGAAATGGCTAGCCCAAAAAGAATTCCATTGATAGTTCAACTTTCATTCTAACATCTCATACTTTCATACTATTTTCATTCTAATCACTTTTGGCAAGGTGCTGAAAAAAAATTAATTTATATCCAACTCTTGAAGCTACATTCAACAATGCCATCTCCTCACCCTAAATCATCACGGATACTGGACAGGTTATAGTATAATGATGGCAATTTGGTGCTTAACTGACAACATGACCCTCAACATGGCAAAAGGTAACGTGACTGGAGCAATATTTGTTGATGTCACAAAATCAAATGCCAGTTCTCTCTCTCTCTCTCTCTTCAGAACATCAGCATTAGTAACATATCCATCATGTGGTTCCATTCCCAGATGTATTTTAACTGTATTTTAACTTTAAATGTTCTATTAGTGATCCAGTTATATGCCTAGTTAATAATACATCCACTGATACTATTTTTACACATTAGCTTCATAATCTAACTCGAGGGCCATAATAGATTACATTAACTAACAGCCCCATATCCACTGCTTTCCAAATATTTTGATAAAAATGTATTAGATGGCATCACAGAATCCATGCTGGTAAATATCCAGTTTAGATTTTAGTTTATCTGATATTAGTTCACAGATTACTCATTCAAATGATTTTCCAATGATGAATGTCAAAATAATGGGGCAATAGTTATCAACCATATTAATTTTATCCCGTTTAGAAACTGACACTACCAAAACAAACTTCCATATCTGGTGAACAAATACTGTTTCTGCATTTCCTTGGCACAGCCTATGTAGGCATGTAGCCACCATTCTGTAATATTACTCAGGAACAACACATTTCCTCTGATATGTTGGGAAATTAATATCTTCCTTCATTATAACTGCTGCCGCCTGTCATTTTTACTTTTTTAATAATTCTGACATTTTCTCTAAAAATCTTGATACCATCAGTTTTATTAGTAATCCAAGTATCTTATTTTATACAACCAATGTCACTGTGTGCATTCATTCTATAATTCCTTAAGCTTCTAAATAGAGCTTTCTTATTTTCTACGATATTGGATGCTGACCGATACTCATTGTTTTTTTTTTTTTTACCAGCTACCCAAAACAATTGCATATTTCCTGATATTTATTTTTGTCCCAGTTATTACCATTTCTATAATTAAACCATAGTTTCTTTCTTCTCTAGTTATTTTTTTTCCAACTTCATTGCTCTCAGTTTGATGTATTTCCTGCAGTATTTAGATGTCCTCTAATATAGCAGATGGGAATTAATTACTGAATGCTTACAATCACAAAAGTATGCCCAAACAATCTGAAATAGTCTTTTTTCTCATAACCTCTAACCATTTCATACAAATAATTCACTTCTGATGGCTACATAATTTGCTCAGAAAAATGTATATTTTGTTTCTTGCACCATATGACCATTTCTTAAATGTAATTTAGCCATCTCCCAGCTAACACTTGAAAGGTCTGAGCCTAATAACTCAGGTTGCTCCAATCTGACAATGATTTACAGCCACACCTTCTTTAATCAGTACAACATTCAGTATTGCAGCACTATTGACTATCTGAGTATATCCAAATTCATAACTAATGGCAATAATCAGACCCATATCATTAGTCAATGTTGGGTTTTCTTAGTTTAATTCTGGTGCTTTTAAAACCCATATTCTATTGTCTAGTAAATCACCGAGGATAAAAGTAAATGAATAATGGCAGGTTTTGGAGTGTCATATTTCTTATTGTTCAGAAGATGCATGGTTAATGCAATACTTGGTGTTCTACTAACTTTCTAAGTATGCCACCATTAGTTTTTGAATTTGTCCAGAATTCTTAAGCAAAGAACTTAAGAGGTATGTTTGTATTGCTCTTTAAGGGTACAGTTATAAAGCATGAGCATTATGCCATGTAGATCTGTAGATTTAGTTATCATATTTTAAAGCATCATAAATAAAAATATGATACATAAACCTACAGATTTACATGGAATAATCTCTGTACCTTATAACTGCACCCTCAGTGAGACTCAGGGGAGCTAAAATAATTTACATAGTGAACAGAAAGCTAAAATGGCTTTCTTGTACTGCAGCTATCTTCATCTGTAGCCAGAGTGAGTTGTGCAAGTGATGTCTGCAGCCTTTAGGTCTGTGAGCTCACAGTAGTATTCACAATGGCATATCCCAAGAAGATTAGATGACCGAGGGTTGAATCTAACCATGATGGATAACCAAAGATGTATCACTAAAAAAATAAATATCTGCAGACTCCTTGTGTACTCCATAATGGATGCTGTTTTCATGCGACACCCCAAGAGTGATAGATGACCAGCTTCATATAACTAGGTTGATTAGTTGATTACAATGAAAACAATATTATTCAGGTATAGTCACTCGATATGTAAATATCAGACATGGTCCCAAGCGAAATAGAGCCCCAGGGAAGTTATATAGTGTCAGTAATACCATGAATCAATATCAATATCAGTACCACTGGAGAAACAGGTAGCAGATTCACCTTTGGTGCAGAAGGCTGTGCTGGGAGTTTTACTCCCACACCAATAAAATTGATTGCTGACACTGCAGTGCAGTATAAGTAGGTGCTGCTCTCCTGAGTGTGTCATCCCTTGGGTGAGACATTAAACCAAGGTTTCATCTGCTTGAGACAGTGGTAGCTCAGGTGGATGTAAAACATCCAATGGCACCTATCAAAAAGAGTAGGGTCCCTTATTTAATACACCATAAAAAACATTCTTTACATACTTATTAAATGTACATATTTGCAGACACATATCTATACATTTCCATTTTGTTACTATATACACATTTTTATTTTTTTACAGGTTAACATCCTCATTGATATTCTTCCGTAATTGTCACCCACTTCTTCTTCCACAACCATAATCTAATTTTTCATAATATATCTGCCAGAATCCATTTCCATTTAATCAAAATTTCATTCAGTCTTTCATTGCAAATAACCCGTATTGATAACATAAATTATCTACCCTGTTTACATATTCTTTCTTCTTGTTATTATAATATCCATGCATAATCATAATCATATCTATATTGTTTACGTTAGTAATAGTCTCAAATAAAAATTATTCACACAACTTTTTCCAGACTTTCACAACTCTTTTAAATTAAAAAAATGGTCTGTTATCTCTTCGTCCCTAGAAAATAAACACACTATTTCAGTGTACTTTTTATATGGCCTATTCCCCTTTACTGCTAACTTATTTATTACCAGTCTCCATAGGAAATCATGACACTCTACTATCTTAGTACTCCACTTTTTTCTTTACTTTAATAGTCATAATCACTGCTTCTGGTAAATTTTTCCATGGATTTACATAACAATATTGTTTCATCACATTATTATACTGCATCCATATATCTTTTTCTATATCAGCAATTTGTATTTACGTGTTAGTATTTTTTCTTGATCAATATTAATTTCTTCATTTACATATTCTTTTTTTTTCTTATTCTCATCCTGTCCTAGAAATGTTTGTACTTACCTTTAAACATTTGTTGCTATTAATCTTTTGTTCTCTTCTTTTACCTACTTTAATACTCTATACTAGTTTAAAGAAGAAAATAAATAACTGTGTTTAGTAACCCCAATCACCCTTCATCTTCACTCATATATGAACGGCATAGTGCTGCAGCAGTAGCACTGTCACCTCACAGCAAGAGGTTCTCTAGTTTGATTCTCAGCTGGAGTACCTTTGGTGCAGAGTCTGTATGTCCTCCCTGTGTTCATGTGGGTTTCATCTGGGTGGTCCATTTTCCTCCCACATTGCAAAGACATGTGTGGAGCATTTCTCCCTGGGGTTCTGCTAAAAATTGGATTAATTCCAAGTTGGACTTTCCTGGTAAACAAATGTTAAATAAATATACAACACACTTCTTTTCACTGGGATTAATTTTGAATGCCATATGAAAGAAAACACTAATTGTGCAATATATGTTTCATATTTTTGTAGGATCATATAAACACTTGACATATATACATATATGATATTTTCCCATTAATACAGAATTCACCGAATAAACCTTTTTCCTGAATGTTAATCTATATGTCCTACACAGAAGACATATTTATTTCATTTCTTTTATCAAACCTTCTCGTTATATCAAAAGTACATATTTCCCAAATTTTATCCCTAACAAAGACTTCATTCCCTTAAAAATATACATCCCCAATTTTAACCACATCACCCAAACCATTACTTTTGTCTTTGTTCAAGGTCATTCCTATTTCCTTTAAATATCCATTTAGATGAACTAACACTTTCCTCCTCCATACTTTGTTCTTAGCAACTATAAGTTTATCATCCACATAAGTCAAAACTATTGGAATCACCACCTTCATTGTATCACATATTTATCCTCTTTCATTTTATGAGCTACTCCACTCACTATTGAATTCCTTACCAATGCAAACAAATTTCCACTCACAGGACATCCTTGTCTTAGTTCACATTTCTTATATATTTCTTTATTCAGCCACCCAATTGCTAACAATGTCCTTCTATTATTTTAATAAGTTGACATGCACACTCTCTTAAATGTATTACCTATTCCACACTTCTTCATAGCATCCTACAAAGCATAATGCCCTACTGTATCAAATGTCTTGCTAATATCACCTGCCATAAGTCTCCCTTTTACTTATAATATCATCCACAATTTCTCTCACAATGAATTATTATTCTTGATATCCCTTCCCTTTTATACTATATATATATATTTTTTTTTCTTCCATAATATCCCTCATTCTTCCTTCAGTTCTCCTCTGTATTATTCTCATAAAATGTTATAATCTCTGTTATTTGTGTGCTGTATCTCCAATATTTTGTTACATTCTTCTCACTTTTCTTCCATACACATTTTAACATCCCACTACGTAAGTCTTCATAAACAAACCCTTCCTTCAACCATTCATTCAGTACACTTACAATTACTCTCTTTGCCAATCCATTTATGTTCTTGTATATTCCATGCCCTATAATATCTGGGCTTGATACTGAATCAACATTTACTTTTCTACGTAGTTCATCCAATTTGCAAATAGTAAATTATTTTTTTAATTTGTTTGCTAACTCACTCTGGATTTATTTATTTTTTGCTTTTTATTTGCCTTTATTTTCCTTCTTTTCACTCCTAAACATATTTCTACATGCAATACTACAATACCCATAATTTGCTCTTGTGTTCTTTTAACTTCTCCTTTTATATTCTTCATTTCCCTCATTATATTAATATCCTCCTTTACTATTTCACCGAAATACACAGAAACATCCCTTCTCTTGTGTAAATAATATCTCTGCTGAAACAGTTATATCTTAGCTTTTTCCTTTGCATATTTTATTTTTTTTCATATCATATTACTCTATTGTATTATTATCTGAATTCTCTAATACATTTCTATACATTTTCCCATACTTCACTTTTCTTTCTTTCTTTCATCATCCTGCCACCAGAAAAAATATATTTTATCCTTCTTTTTAAATTCAATCCACCATTCAGACCAATTTTTATAGAAGTCCTTCATGGTTATATGAGCTATCCATGACTGCAATAATTCCCACTATCCAATTTCATCCTTTAGTTCTTCATTTCTTTGTTTTATTCCCATTCCTATTTTTAATATACTCCCTCTCTTCCAACAACTTCATCAATATTACTAAATTGTCTGGAGAACCTATTACAACTGTATCACCATTTGCTACCTCCAAGCTTTCTGATAATCTTGCAGTGCTAATAATATTGTTCATATTTACTTTAAGCAATTTGCTGCTTTTCCTTCTTTTTAAGATTAAGGACATATTTTTAAATCTTCATTTTCTTATGTTTACTGTTTTTCAACTTAAACGTTTTCCTGGTTTATGTAGAAATAATCCATGATTCTCAGAATCATATTCTTCACTGGTTAAAATTTAAAAAATATAGTGTCAGTCCCTTCTCATGACCTCTCTTCCTGCATGCATTGTCTCTCTTTCTCTTCATTTTCTCTTCCATATTTTTCATCTTCTGCAATTTATTCTTTACCTAATTCACCTTCTCAGCCTCTTGTTGTCCTTCATCATGTATGTTTTCTTCCCTCCCCCCTATTTTTTATTATTTTCTGTTTTCTCTAGACAAGTCATCCAAAAGTGTAATTTTTTTAAGCAACCTGAATTCAGGTTCTCACTTTCTTACTGTATGTCCTTTCTTCCCACACTGGTTACACTGTACCTCATCCCAGTCAGTAATTAGGTGAAAAAAGTCCATAACATCCTTGTATGACCATCCACAAAAATATCACTTGGCAAGTGTTCACCATCTTTTTATATCACTTTTCAAAATAGCTTCCAATTCTCCATTCCATATATTTAACTTTTTTTCTTCAATAATAGAGCTTCAATAATATTGTCAACAATTTCACAAAGACTGTACATGCATTTTTTAACATTGTCTTCTTTTAGTTCAGCACTTCTAAGCTGCAGAGTAATATTTTTTTTTTACATTTAAGGTACTACCAGAAAACAAATACTTGTTCCAAGGATAAATATCCTTCTTTTTGTTACACAGTTCTAGAAATGTCATCATCTACACATCAGTTACAATGTTATAGCACAAAAAGTCTCTCTCCTAATATGTATAAAAGACTGAATTTCTTAAGCTTTAAAACCCAGAACAGTAGCCAAATTGTCCCATACATATCTGTTTGTCACACTGCCATGTTATGTTCTTATTATCACAGCAGACCTTCTTTTCTTTTTTTAAAAACAGATTTACTTACAGTTTGCTCCTGCTCTTGTTTAATGCCTCCTGTCACTGCTATATATGTTTTAGTCACTGTACGATCTCCTGCCACAAAACCAGATATCTTCTCAATTTGCTACTGCTTTCCTCTTTAACCTTCTGTCACTGCTGTTTAAGTTTTAACTGCTGCACTCTCAGTTGCCACATCACATGGTTCCTTTTCCACAGTACCATCCTCAGCACTTCTGAAATGGTTATCTGCTATCTTACCCCTCAAAACAGCAGAATTGTCAATTGGGTCATCCTGCTCAATTATTTTTAACAGAGCATATTCTGCAAGCCCTCCCTACACCAGTTCTGTTATCTGTGTACTTCAACAGACTTGCTTGCTTCCCTCTCCATGTAGAAAATTAAATGTTGCTCATTTGTAACATTCACCACACAGGAATCTTTATTTACATTCTGAAGGTCCATATTAAACAATATTTTCTCCAAATTCTCACTTTTCACCTCTAAACTCTCCATACCTTTTTTCTCCTTCTCCATGCTCCTGCTTCCCACAGGCCTTCTCCTTGTTGCTGTAGGAACCATCTAGCAGCTCCAAAATGTAAGGAAAGTTACCTGATACCCCAGCTAAATTTCTCCTTCTAGTATGAATATCAACTCAGGTCTCCATTGAAAATAGGTTACTAGCCTAGTAAGATTAATCCAGTCAACAAAGAATAAATACAAATAAATAAATAAATAAATCATAAAATAAATTGATGAGCACTGATTTTGTTTCATGGCTGCTGTTGAGTTACTGAGCACTGATACCATAATAGTGCATGGCATTATTACTATGTGATAATGAATCATATAATAATTAGATTATAAAAACTGAAAACAATATCCATTGTTATTAATTTTATTTGCAGCTAAATGTAATTGTTTACTTTTTGCTATAACTAGATATTAATACTGAAATGTGGTATATTATTCACTCAAACATTATAATTAAAAATTGAGTGGAAAATTAGAACATTTGGCATGACGATGCAAGCACTCAATCTATCTGGGCACGCCTTTGATTACCCTCAAGCAACCTGTAAATGAGAGTACTAATTTTTTTCTCCTTCTCTCAAATTTCATGACTTTATTAGAATGTAATTACATTCAAATTGGATTAAGCATTAATCACTCTTTTTAAATACAGCATAAGAGGAAGGTAAGGATGATGAATTCTGTGAAAAGGTAGATATGATTCTACTTCAGAAGAAAGGGAGCAGGGGAGACCTAAACTGAATGACTTGTCAGCTTGACCAAAGTTACAGGAATAACCAATGACCCACTGAAAGAGAGAAGTAGTTCGGAAAACTTGGCCAATAAACTACTGGAAATAAGGCAACATAGATTTGGAGAAGGAAGACAAACAATTGCAATAATTAATACAAGAGCACACTCCAGAAAATAAAATGTGCAAAAGGTTATAACGATAATTTTCACTTTATTATGAACATTACTACCTTAATTAACACAGCATTCCAAAATGTATAACTTGAAATAAATGATAGGAACAAGTTCACCTCAGGTTAGTAAATGTTTGGTTGTGTGCTAGGAAAAAGATTAAAAGTGTGCCTTTATAGCTTCAACTTGCCATATAATCAAACCATTCAACTTTATTTATAATCCTTTGCACCATGATCAATGCTTTATCAGTACCGTAAACATTTTATTAGCATCCTGCAGCCATATACACAAGTTTGTGGCATTGTTTTCCACCCCACCTCTTTACTTCTAATGTAAATCTTATGATAGCCATATATAAGTGTCTCTGATACTGCTTAATACATCCACCTTTTAACTATGCTAACTTTTCTGCGCTACTCAGTTTCTTCCCCACTTCAATTTATTTGAATTTCTAATCGCTAATCACAAGCTCTATTATTTGACAAACCCAGTAATGTACTTCTTCAAATGCTCAATGTTTAACATCTACCCAAATGTATATGTACCTTTTTATACTGTAATAGTTTCCTTTATTTCACATGAATGTAATCTAATAAGAAATATATGTCTACTTGCCATTGTATATTACTTAATGTCTGTTCATGTAAATTATTGAAAGTCTGTTTAAAAAATGGTGGTAATATGTTGGAGCTTTTCTGTCCCCTGGCCACTCCTGAAAATAGTTTTTTGACTAAACCCAGTTGAACAATCCTGGTAAACAAAAGAAAAATAAAATCAAGTATTGCGAACGTTTTTTCATATGGGAGCTATTCTACATATTTTATACCTTAGAGCAAATGAAGCGCTAATCAATGAAACATAATTTTAGAATGCACTTTCAGTTGTAGTAACTCAGTAAGAATGGTATTCTTTTTGCACCTATAATCCATTGAAGTCTTACACTGGCAAAACAACAAGAAAACTTCACTTAAGGATATTAGAACATTTTAAAGATATTGCAAACTGTTAGAAACAACGTTTTCACAGAGCAGGTGTATGGGTGCTGCCAATGTCAGTAATGTATGTGTTTGAATTTAGCAGCTATGATTCAGCCCCCCCCCCCCCAATCCATGGACAAAGGGATAAAGCCCTAAATGCAATCCATATAACACAAGATTGTTCAGTGACTTGGGAGTTGGAGGAAGAAGTGAGATAGTATGGTAGTGAATGTTTAGTCCTTACTTGGTCTTTTTGGGGGTGGTAACCTGACTAACTGCATGATCATCTCCTAGTGGAATTTGGCAGTATGAAATTCAACAGTCAAGATGAGGAATCCCTATCTAACAAGCTGTGTACTGTAGTCCATTAGACAGACACATGGGAGTATGCACATATCATGGGCAACTACTGTAGGTATCTTCAGACATCAGGCTGCCATGGAAAGCAGAACTTAGAGCAGAAGAACATCATCCATCCATCATAATTGCCTGATTAATGTTCCATTCACAATCCTCAGCATATCAGGTGTCACAGTAGATGAACAGACAATCTGCAGGAAGAGAGGTATTATAATCAGGAGGAATAAGGGGTGAAATCAGCCTAGTCCCTGTGGGATGAAAGAACTGATTCAGCAGCAGGAGGTGTATTTCATTCCAAAGTATGGTACACTGATTCCTGGAATGTTGAATACTGAAGCACCTTGGAAACGTTTTCTTTATTAAAATGTCTGTGATGGATGTTGTACATCAAAAACAAACTGTGACCAAGAACAGAAAGAAACCGATAAACACCACAGTCCTGTGTGAAGAGGCAGCATTCTCAAATAAACCAGAAAGGGAGATATCCAACGCTGAACTTTATTTCAAAAAGTATTAAAATGTCAGAGTTTAGTGCTTTTGCCTCAAATTCAACAAGACTTCTTCAGAACTGACCAATGCATTGTTAACAGGACTTTAAATAAGCACATAAAATTCCATTACCTAACCTAGCCAATCAAAACTCAGCCAGTCACCTAATTAAATCCCAATTAACCAATGAATGACTAAAATACTTCAAAATGTATTTAAATAAATATTTTTAAATAAATGCATTGTAAACATTATTATAAAATACAATCAAATCTGATAAAAGAATGACATTCCTTTAGCCCAGGGGTATTCATAGCATTTAAAATAATCTGCCATTTCAACTCTATCACTAAAAAATTAAAATTATGCATGGGCATACAACTATATGCCTATATAAGGCATTAGTATTTTTACTGTTTCTAATGTCCATCAGGTGCTCATATATCCTTTCCTTCAGGTTTCTGCTGGTTTTGCCCACATAAAAGAGGGGCATTGCTGGCAGCTGGCTATATAAACTACTTGAGTAGAATCTCAGGTAAAAAGTACTGTGATATTCTGCACCTTTCCCCCAATACATTTATTTGAGTGTAACCATATGTGCTTATTTAAAGTCTTATTAACATTGTATTTGTCAGTTCTGAAGAAGTCTTGTTTAATTTGAGATGAAGCGCTAAACTCTTACTCTTGCTCTGAACACTTCATTTTTGAATGAAGTGATGTTCAATCTTTATGAAAGTAGCTATGGCAATATTTTCATCAAAGTGGACTCTATGTAAAAATATTTTGCAGTGTAAAATGAGAAAGTTTGAAAGTGATATGGCTGAGTATAGTAAAGGACTTGCATATCCTAATCCACCAATGGAGAAAGGTAATATGATGACAAGCGGAGAGGTTTACCCAATTGGAAGACAACAAGAAGTGGAACCACAAGAACTTATTTATACTGGAGAAGCAGTGCCCACCCCTTTAGAAGACATCAGTATTCAGAGATTTGAAAGGTTCTCTCAGAAGCAGAAGCAGCAGAGACAAGAAACTATCAATGAGGACAAATTTGTGAAACATGGAGCCAGACACAAGCATTTCTTTTACCAGGGATTGCAAGAACCATCTGCAGAGTCTGTTGGAACTGTGATCTGCTGTTTTCTGAAGATTGTAACCAATTCTGCTGGTGATTTCCACTTGTTCAACGTTTTGGGCAAAGATGTTAAAAGGTACCATGCTGATGTGTTAACAAAAGGGCTAAGTTTTATACTGATTAGAAGAGCCTGAGTTGCTGATAGTTTAATTGATTTAAAAATGTATACCTGCAAATTGAACCTTGCATTGTGCTTCGGTAATGTTAATATTAAAACTGTTGCAAATTATTTGCAAAAATCTAGTATATTTTATTCTGTCACTCAATTATGGAGTCAATGTGTTTGAAAAGTTATGTGAAGGGGAAATTTGGGTTCTGCTCTCCAAACCTGGCCAATAGGAAGCATTATGATTTATCCAACGCAGACTCTAAATATTTGAAAGAAATATGTGAAAAACAAGGGGAGGTGGACGGGTTATAATGAATAATTGTGAGTATAGTAATAAGATGAATGCAAGTTCAGTAGTCTGACAGATAGAGGGAAGAAGCTCCTGTTCAGTCTAGATGCTTTGCAGTGTAAGCTGCAATACCACCTGCCCAAGGTAAGGTGTTAGTACATGCCATGGGCAGGGTGAGTGGTATCATTGATTATCTTCCTAGCCTTCTAGCACACTGGTCTCATGCTGATCATTCATGGATGGGAGCGAGGAACAAATGACTTTTTCCACTGTCTTCACTACCCTCAGGAGAGACTTGCAGTCACCATACCAAACTATGATGTTATTTGAGAGGATGCTCTCATTGGTCTCCCTGTACAAGGCTTTGAGGATGGACTGAGATAGCTTTGGCTTACTCAGTTTCTGCAGGAAGTGCAGACATTGTTGTGTCTTCTTCACTGTGTGGCCAATATGAGTCAACCACAATAGGTCATCTGAGATGTGCACCCCCAGGAACTTGGTGTTTTTGACTCTTTCCACTGCCACCCCCTTAATTATCAGGAGTTCATGTATCTCCTGACTCCTCCTGACATCCACTATTAATTCTTTGGTTTTGCTTACATTTAAGACTAGCTTGTTGTTGTCACACCAGCTCACATGCTCCACTTCATCCCTGTGGGCTGTTTCCTCACCATTTCTAACAAGACCTACAAGAGTGGTATCATCCACGAACTTGTTGATTTTGTTGGATTCATGCTTGGCCATGTAGTCATGCATTAACAAGATGAACAGCAGAGGACTCAGGGTGCAGTTCTGAGGGACATCTGTGCTCAACTAATACTGATCGAACTGTTATTTCCCACACATACTTTTCAGCTGATCTGTTGATGAGAAAGTCCAGTATCCAGTTATATAGAGGGGTGTTGATGCCCAGCTAGTTCAGCTTTGGCATCTGATTCTGGGGGATGACAGTGTTAAAGGCAGAGCTAAAATTGATGAACAGCATTCTGACATAGCAATTCTTGTTCTTTAGATGTGCCAAGTATTCATGAAGTGCTACAGCTATTACATCAGCTGTACAACAGTTAGATCTATAAGCAAACTGTAATATATCCAGTGTTGCAGGTATGCTTGAAGAGATATACAAGTAGAGAAATCATTCATAATCGATCATAATCAGTAGGGAAACTAAAATTAGGAGGAAGAAGGTATGGGTTATGCTTGTGTTGTCTGTTCATTCAGAATGGTGTACACTTAGTGTAGACATTAATGAATCCCATTTCTCTATGGACCTGTCTGTATTTAGTAATTCAAGGAGACATGCAATACATGTTTTGAGGCTATAAGACTTGTACAGTATCATAAAAACAAGTGCAGTAACTTCTACAGATCAAGGGATGTAGGAAATGTTGGTTAGAGTAAGGTACGCAGGAATAGTAAAGGGTATGCAGTCAAATGCATGGACATGCCTCTCAGCTATACAGACTTTTGCAGAATGTTCAGATTTTTGCCTCCTATTTTTTGTTCATTTTTCATATAATTGTGTTTTTCTAGCACATCATTGACAAATCGTTGATGATTTAAGTAAAAAAATTATGACAGACATTTGAGTTTCAGACTTCATACCCTTCAGAAAATTCATGCTAATGCAAAACCATTTATTCTATCTACTTTCTAAGTTTGTGAGAGCAATATTTTAAATTGTTCCTTTTTTGTGCCTTTGTCCCCCTACTATTTATGTCTTTGTCCAGATTTCTTGCTCTAAGAGGTTGAGAGGTATGTGCATGGGTAGTCAATAGATACCCAAGGAGTCAATTATAAACCACAGCCCTCCAGAATGTCTGTGTAAATGACATTTCAGAAAGTCTGGAAAGTATCCCTTTTGCTGATAACACATATTTAGGGAATGGTAGTGATGCAAGGGGAGATAAAGTAAGAAAAGGATGGGAATTGTAACAATTGTAGGACTACTTTAAAAATTACACTTTAAACTCAGTGCAAATGCGGAATATTCCATCTTGGGATTGATAGCACATGAAAGGGGAATAAAGTTAGAACTGGGAAACTATCCTCACAAATGCAAGAAAGGATCCAAGAGTCATCATAATAGATCTAAATTTAAATGAATTTAAGCAACTATATCATTAATGGGGAGGGGGGGTTCAATTAAAAAAAACAATTGCTGTCCTTCTATAGACGTTGGCCATTGGCATAATACATTTTACATTACTGTGTGCAGTTGCAGAGACCTCAGTTTCACAAACACAGCAATTGAACAGTGGAAGTTTAAATGGTGTACGGTCACTATCATACTCCTTTCAGAAACAAGTAGAACCTAAAAAGTATTGCTAAATAAATGATGTCAAGGAGGATTTGATAAAAAAAGTAGTTGAAGAAAATCTACAGTTTTTTTAGTGGACACTCTCTTTCAAATACTGTTATGTGTTAGAATGAAAGATCAGCGTTTATTACTGAGGAGTAAGGAGAAGGGCTTCTAATGAGCTACATTTGTTAGTCAAGTGTTTGGTCTCTTCAGTCTTATTGTGCCTACAGGGTGACTCTGCGCAAGTCATTTAATCAGAGAATACTCTGAGGTCACTCCTAAAAAAAGCTTGTGCCACATGGATTGACTCAGTTGACAAATTAATAAAAAACGTACTATATAGAGAGATAGACAGACATACATGGTCAAATCAACACAAAAATGCTCAAGACTATGTGGTTCAAACATCAGGCAGTTCTTCTGAAGAGTGAAAAAAATGTTCTCTTTTAAATATCAGCAGCGATTCATTATTTCAGCAGGGAAACTGACAGAATTATTTGTCATCATAATTAATGTTCATATGACAAGCCAATATAAGACAAGTCCCTTTATGATAATAACTATTTGAACTGTGGTAGAGTCAGATATGAGCATAGATTATGTGTGCGATGGTAGGTGATTTTGAATATAGACATTGAAGCAGAGTCGTGGAAACACAAAAAGGATGCTAAGAGCAAGTTTAAGAAGTGCCCCAGTCTACCTGACCCAAGTTACAAGATAACATTAAGGTACAGTAGTAAGCCCATGGAAGAACCTACTGAAACATGCCTGCATTAGTATACATCTCTCTCAAAAATTGAAACACACACTAAAATCAGATTAAAAATAAATATATAGATAGATAGACAGATAGATGATAGGAAAGGCATTCTATGGAGCAGAGGATACCACTCCTCTGGAACAGAATCCCCATCCATGTAAAACAGGATTCATCCCTGTCGATATTCAAGTGCAATTTGGAACTATGGAAGGGTATTAGAAAATTTACCTCAACACCTTCCCCTGTAGCTAACTGACAGAGGCAACTCCTTAATGATTTATCCCATGTATGGCTCCCTGAAATTATCTATGGTTTAATCCCAGTTATCCTCACTTGGGGTAGCATATAATTATTGAATATGGGATGGGTACGGACAATCTACCACCAAATTAAATAGTTTAATTCAAATGCCAAAACGAAAATTGGCTAGGCAAGAAATGGCCTGCAAGGGCACATAGCCTTGTACTTACCTATTAACTTATGGATATAATGAATTGTTGAAGTCTTTCACCTTTTCTGCCCCACTGTATCATAAGGACCATAATATCATATACCACTCTTTGCATGAGAATGTTCTTCTTCATGTATCTCTGGAGTGACCTGTCAGTTCTAAATGTCAGATGGGTTGCAAACGATTTTCTATCCCGGATTTCACTTATTTTGGGATCACAGGGGCTTGAGACAATCTGGTCCAGAAATGAGAGTAAGAGATGCTTTTTTATGTTTATAACTGTCAAAATGCCAACATGATTTGAAAAAGGATAATTTCACTATTAACAAGATCAGTTTAACTTCTAAACATAATTTTCCTTTAATTGTTGAAAATGTCGCATATTGAATGTTTTCTTCTTGTAATATGGCACAAAGGCCAACTTTTAGGATGGTAAACACAAGAATTGAGGAACATGCCTATCATATCTAAAACAGAAATCCCAAAGTGTTACCAGTTTGTTATATCATGCAGTAGAGGGCCTAATAAGTAATCTCCATGCACTTAAATTCATTATATTGAAGGTGTTTTTCTTTACAGTAGGTGGGATATGAAGGTTGTTTTGAGCAGCTTGTAAAGTAGATTTATTTTCAGATGCAGCACCTTATATACTTCTGGTCTGATTTCACATCTAAGTTGTAAGCTTCTCATTGACTAAATAAGCATATCATAATTTTAGAAGTACTTTTCAAATACTTTCCTCTCTTCACAGATTATTCTTTCTTTTGAATTATTTTAGTTAATTCTTTTATGGACGTTTGTATTATTTCTGTTTGCAATTGCAGTCTGATTCTAAAACACTTCCTCATCCCTGTATTTAGCTTAAATAATACATTGTGTGATTTAGTACTGTTTGCTGCATTGTTTTAATAACCGTATTGCTGCACTGCATTCTATATAAATTTGCAATGTAGCTGAATTTTGGCTCCTGAAATATGTGCAGCCAAGCCACCAGAATATGTTTTAATGTATTTTCTGTGACCACGTATATAGTTCACAAAAAGAAAAAAAATGGCAAGCTGATACATGACCACTAGGCTGGAGTCCTTTTCAGCCTGCAAGACTGGCTCCTATGTGTTACGAAAATGTGAGTGAGAAGGGAAAACAAAAGTGATTTATATTGTATTTCACAGATGGATTGTAGTAATATAAGAAGTTTTTCATTTGATTGTCTGACAGCTGAAATAGACTTACTGTCATTGGTCAGCTTAAAGGCTAATCTAAATGTAAGTGAGAATAACTCTTGATCAGTTTAATGCTTTAACTGGCTTTAACATGCCTACCTCCAAAAGAGTAGTTCTTGCATTCTAAGGACCACTTTCTAAGACTCTTGACCAGTAAATTACACTGTATGTGCCATTTACTTGGTCTCTTAAGCTGCTAGGTTTTTGCTTTCAGGAAATGAAAGAAAATCTGTTCTACTTTGCATCTGCCTGTAAATTGCTCTGTTTTCGGTATAAACTGATTACTCCCTGCTATAATATTACCTGAGGGTGGAAGCTCATTATGCTCCCCTACTCTACCCAAAATTCCCATCCACTGCCTCTTACTGTTCCATTATACTTCTCATATACATATCTCACTTGTGACACTTATTCCCTAACCCTCCCAAACAACCTAACTACTATCATACAAACACTCATGTTTCTTTTTACCTAGTTCCCAGCTTTCATTTAATCTTTTAACACCATCCCCTTCTACCTTTCTCTTTCCCATACTACTTTGCAATATTCATTTATAGTCACACTCCTCCGTAGCAATGCCTATCTATTCTAGATTGTAACTTCTACTGTTCCCAAATTAATCCTCACTCCATCCTATTTTAACTACAACCTTTTAAATCCCTCTATTCCTTACATTAGAGAGAACTTACTTGAACAACCCATCTCTCTTCCACCATAGAAAATACTTAGTTTCTACCTACCCTCAATTAGATTTCTGACTCCACCACCACTAAATATCCTACTTCCCTACAACTTCTTTTTCCTTCTTGATCCCACCCTCCATCCGCACTACCTTATAACAATAACATACAGATCAGTTTACTTAGTCATGATAGTCCTCACCTTATCTACTGGGCCATCTCTCATCTTACCATGACTAATACTTCTCAGCATCTCCGCATCTCTGTCCCAACCACTTATTCATACTTCCTCCTACATTCTCCACACAAAGTACCAATCTTTGTTTAATGACACCCCTTACCTTTACTCCATATATAGACTGATTAAATGCATTTCAACTCAAACCAAAGCAAAATTAAGTGGAAAAACAATCTCCAAAAAACAAGTATTGATAATTCCCCAATATACTAAAATCCTTTTAGGAGGAGACATTCAATCTAATCCCGGCCCCACCTTTCACAATGAACACCAAAACAATTTTCTTCCACACACTACTCTAACCATATAACGGGCACTCCCTAACCCTGGTAATCTATCTTTTGCTGCCATAAATGTTAGAAGCATAAGAAATAAACCTCTTGAACTAGATACCTGAATTACCCAGCCTGGTATTTTCACTGCAGCTGAAACTTGGCTTAAACTTAACATAAACAACTCCAAACATATACCTTCTGGCTACGATAAAATTTGTAATGACTGTTTAAAGAGGAAAGTTGGTAGTATTACTTTAATATTTTCCCTGCAATTACCAAATTTCCCCTTACAACAAACCACACCAACAATCAATTCAGCAGAGTTTTTATTATTTTCTGGAAATTAAACTATTATAAACAAATATATATTATTGCTTTTTTTTATATCCCACCTGGTAACAATACAGCTATACTGGAATATCTCCTAAATTGCATGTCCATAACAATTCCACAAGAAAAAATACTACTACCCGGTGATGTGAATGTCAATTGGTTGGACATAAACTCTAACTCCGCTATATCTATTATGAACTTGTTTGGTTTCACACTACTAATTAATAGCCCCACACATTAAAACAATCTGCTGTGGCTTAGTGGTACATCATGCAGACTGTTGAGTCCACGGTGTGGGGTTTGAGACTGACAAGGGTATTAGATTGGGAGGGTGGCCTAATGGTTGAGGTGTTTGCCTTGCAAACACAAGGTGCATGGTTTGAGTCTCACAAGGGATAATTGGCTAGGCTTAAAATGGCTCGCAAGGGCAGTTAGCTTAGTACTAACCTATAGAACCTATGAACCTATGAACCTATGAACCTAAAGCAAGGCATTAAATTCCCTAGTATCAGACCCTAGTAAATACACTGCCACAGGTACAATGTCTGACTGTTACAGTGATAATCTCCCAATCTATACAACCAGACATCTCACACACCCATTTAAACATATTTAGACAATGGGCTTACTGTACATTAGTACCCTGATTGGAGAACGAGCATTCTCCAGCAGGGTATTAACGTACAGGTGTGCAGGTAATGCCCACGGAGAATGTGTCCGTCACTTCATGGCAGCATATCAAGCCATCATGAAGCTCGGACTGAGAAAACAGAAAGACATCCATTATTTTACTCTTGCTAAACAGTGCTTCTCTTATACCTCAGTGTGTATAATATCTAAATTCTGTAATATTCTTAGTTCTTCATCAAACAGTATTCTATTTCCCAAACATAATTTACCACTTAACAATATGTGGCTAAGAGAATGCAATCCCAAGTATTGCAGAGAGAGAGAGAGAGAGAGAGAGAGAGAGAGAGAGAGTGTATGCGTGTATGAAAGTACGAGAGAGAGAGAGAGAGAGAGAGAGAGATGATTTTGTGTCTGTTTATGTTGTTTGTGTGTGTGTGAGTGAATGCATGCATGAAAGCCGAGAGAGATTGCGTGTGTCTGAGAGAGAGAGCCAGAAAGAGAGATACAGAGATAGAGAGTGTGAAAGTGATCGAATGATCCCTGGTAGTGTGTGTGTGTGTGTGTGTGTGTGTGTGTGTGTGTGTGTGTGTGTGTGTGTGTGTGTGTGTGTGTGTGTGTGCGTGTGTGTGTGTGTGTGAGTGAAGAGAGAATGATCCCTGGCAGCAGCAACAGTATTGAGTACCTCTTGACCTCTTACATACCTGTCAACCTCTTAACAAAGAAATCTGGACAAAGCTAACATAATTGGGGGGAGTGCTAAGAAAAAGAAACACATTTTAAATACTGCTCTTATAAACTTTGAAACTTGCTAGAAGAACAGGATTTGTGTTTTTAGCATGTAGTTTCTGAAGGATATCAAATTTGAAAGTCAAATGCATGTCATTATCTGAACGAAATAAAACTTTGAAACTCAAATCTATGTAATTATTTAGTAAATTCTGTCTCCAATGACTGTCAATAAAATGATTAAGGAGTAAGGGACCAAAAATATAAATTAAATATGTCGATATTTTAAAGTGTTAAATTTTGGATGTAATATGCTTCCTCCAACACCTTTAACATATACTACAGCAAGTATGAAACATTAGGCGGAGGAGCTATTTTACATAAGAAATATATTAAAAAAAAATAAAATAGTACTTAAAAAATACATAAGTAAGTAAAACACAACAATTTTATAGAGAGCCCATTCTCTAAGGGCAATAATGACCTCAAGGGTATGTGTTAATGTCTAATTAATGCCCTTCCATGAGGTGCAGAGGCCCTCCACTGTGGAGTCGGGCCTCACAACACCCCTGGGTGGGTATTAATTACATATTAACACATACCCTATTGGGCATTATTGCTTGCTTATAAAACAACATGTAACCTTTCCAAATTTAAACCAGAAATGTTTATTACTGCCCTATGATCTATTAACTGCAACTTTTTAAAAACCTTCCCCTTAGATGATGTTGTAAATCAATTCAATATAACTTTCCTTAATATCCTAAATAACTTTGCACTTCCTACAAGGAACAGATTGAGAACAAATAATGCAATCTGGCTAGCCAAAAAAGAGAAGAAAGTTAATGCAGAATAGGAAAAAAACCATGGAAAGCATGGCAAATATATATATACACACCATAATATCTTGAAAACTAAAATGCAAATTAATGAAGAAAAAAAACTATACTATGATAACATTTAGAATAATAGTAAACACAACTCTAAAAAGTTCTGGACAGCCATTAAAAATTCTGGACAGCCATTAAGGAAATCTTACATCCTGACCAAAAATTCAGCAACGGACCATGATACCCACCACACTGCCTGCTAGAGTCCCTTGCACCCCAATTGTTTTTCCTTCCTCATTCCTGGCCTCCCATCATCTCCCAATTAATGTTGTTTTTTTCCCTAATACATTGTAACTGGCCAAGCCTTCTCTGTAATAACCTTAGGGAAAATCAATTCATTTTAAGGAGGGGCATGTAGACCACTTGGACCCCAAATTTCACAGGGTTGTGAATCAGCACAGATAGTTAAGCCGCAAAATCCTTTATAAATGCATTCTATGAACACCTTCAAGAATGCAATGATTATGCAATCCCAAATAAAACCAAGACCCAATCCTCCAAAGGCAGATGTCCTGTCTGGTGGACCCCAGCCATAAATGAACTATACAATAGAAGGAGGAAGCTACTACATGATAGAGCAAAATCCCAAAAAGGGAAGGCATCTCTGATCAGTATTAGCAAAAAACTACGGGCACTCATAAAATCGTCTAAGGCCAACTTCGAGAAAAAAATTGCACAGGACACTAAGGATAATCACAAGGCTTTCTTTAGTTATGTTAGGAACCTGGGTAGGAATTCCCAGATATGCTCAGAATTAGTCCAAAATGACAAAAAATACACCGATCCCACAGACATTGCCAACACCCTAGCTGACAGGTTCAGCGCAAACTTCTCCCGGCCCTCCCCACCAAAAGGGCTAATATCTATCCCAGCAGAGTGCTGCCCCCCTGACATCTCAGATGCTCAGGTAAGAGCTGCCCTCTCCAAAGCAAGAAACACAGCATCAATGGGACCAGACAGTGTCTCGGGCTGCGTCCTACATGAACTCCAAGAAGAGCTAAACCCAAACCTAAAACTACTGTTCGATCTCAGCCTTACTATAGGATATGTACCCAAAGAGTGGCGTACAGCAACAGTGGTTCCTCTCCACAAAGGTGGAGCCTCAACGGATCCTGGAAACTATCGCCCCATAAGTCTCACTAGCTTGGTCTGCAAAGCTATGGAAAGGATCATCATGGACCTTATAAATAAAGATATTAGGGACCTGCAGACACTGGATCCTACCCAGTTCGGCTTTGTTAAGGGCAGATCCTGCCTCTTGAACCTGGTCAATTTCTTTGAAACAGTCACCAAGGCCATTGACAAGGGGAAGGTGGTCCACACAGCCTACCTGGACCTCGCAAAAGCCTTTGATACAATACCCCACTCGGGCATTATAGATAAGCTCACCAGCTTAAATATAAACCCCTATGTCACTAGATGGGTTGCAAACTGTCTCAAGGACAGAACCCACATGGTTAGAATAGCTGGAGCCATGTCAGACTCCAAACCAGTTACAAGTGGCATCCCACAAGGCTCAGTCCTGGGACCTCTCTTGTTCGGTATATATTTCTTGGAGGTACAGGCCAACATGGAAGGACTGTGGCTGACCAAGTTCGCAGCTGACTGCAAAGTGGGCGCCATAATAGACTCTCCAGCTGGCACAAGCATCCAAAAGGGCCTCATAGAAACAGACAACTGGTGTCAGAGCCATGGCCTCAAGCTAAATGCCAAAAAGTGTATAGTCATCCCCTTTGGCAAAAACAAAGTGCCCACAAATTACCACATAGGTGGTAATCCATTAAGTACAGAAGAAGTAATTAGGGACCTGGGGACCCAAGTTGATAGCAATCTCTCATTTGACAACCACGTGGCCAAAGTGGTTAGAAAAACATTTTATATAGCCCACCTAATCATGAAAGGATTCACATTTAGATCAGGGGAGGTCATCGTGCCTCTTTACTCATCCCTCATCAGGCCCATAATTGAGTACAATGCCCCTTTTGGGATGTAACTTACCAGACACCTGCAGCAACTGGAAAGACCCCAAACGTACCTCACCAAGAGGATCAAAGGGCTCAAACAGATGCCGTATGCTGCCCGGTTAAAGAAACTCCAGCTCTACTCAGTGGCATACCGCCTGCTCAGAGGCGATCTGTGCCTGACGTATAAAGCCATGTCCAACACGGAATTAATGGACATGCTGCACTTCAGAAAATCCAAATCCCATCGAGCTACGCACTCGAGGGACTTGAACCTCAGCACTGAAATAAATAGGACATGCTGGAGGGACAGATTCATAACCCAGAGGCTCCCTTCACTCTGGAATAAAATCCCAGTCCAGGTTAGGGAGAGTCCCTCATTGACTCTCTTCAAGAGGAATCTTGATGAGTGGATGGGAGATCGTAGGTTTACCCCGGGTATCACTTCTGTGTCACTGTTAGACAGAGGCACAGTATACTAACCTTGAAAAAGGGCATAGCAAAATTAATTTAATATGGGTGGTGAAAGCCCTACACACTCTGGCTAAGCTTACAAATGCCCTAGGGCAGATAGCCTAGTATGAACCTATGAACCTATGAACTGTCAATGAGCTGTTCACAGTAGTCCTGTGATTGATTCCGCCAACCTACTTTTGCATACTGTGTTACTTTGAGCAAGTCACTTAAGGTCCCTAAACTTGTCTGATACATTTGGGATGCATTGCTAGGCATAAAAGGCCCCATTGGCTGCTAGTGTAGTATACACCTATGAACCTATAATTCCATTTCTGAATATCCCATGCTAATCATTACACTGACTTGCTTAGCAAATTATGTCAGCTTGTAGATGTCAAACTAAAATAAAAACCAGAATAAAACTAAACAAAAAACAAACAAGTCGAGCAGTGAAAACCACAGCAAGATTTAATCAGATTAAGTGCTTTTCATTTAAATAATAGTCAGACTTCATCAGATAAAACCATACTCCAAACACTCCCCTTTTAAACATCTATCAGGGTGTCATGTGATAAAATCAACAAATCCTTTATACTAAATCCAAATGTCGCCTACCTACAACATTTTTTTGCTTGTTTCTGTAAAATCACTTCGGATATTGCAACCAATAAAAATCAAGAAAAAATTACTACAATGAGTTTATTTATACAACTTAAGACAAATCTACCTTTCTAAATTCCTCAGTTTTAATGAACACAGCTTGTAGATGTCACTTTGCTGCCTTAGTTCTATGTATGTATCTTTACCAGGACTTCAGCAATTAGACTTTGAAACAGTGGCAAACATACTTGTTTCAGGAGTACAAGGAAGTTTCCTGTAAAGATGAGTACACTCTTAGAGGATACACAGGAACTCTGCTTTCCTGATGACTATGCTCTTGTAGGAAACAAATCTTGTGACATTAGGCTAGGATCATCAATGATCTCCTTGTCTGCATACCTTTTAACGACCTTTGAACCTTTTAATCAAATGATAGCTTAAACGAAAATCACCAGTAAGGAAAGAAATTCCTTTTTAATACTTTGTTTTACTGTTCATTTCAACATAACTTAGGCCAAAACTGCAGCATAGATGAAACAGCTGTATGAAGTACAAGTTTTGGGGGTCAATAGTCCCATAGTATTCAATGCATTTTAAAGCCTTTTTTCCACTTTTTTCCAAGGATGGCCTGAATAAAACATGAGAACTAAGGAAAGACATTTAGTCTTAATTTTCTGTTTCAAGGAAGAAACATATGGCACCCAGTGCATAATGTTCAATGTTGGAAAATCTATAAACAGATAAGGCAAACACTTTTGAGGATATATATTTTCTGGGAATATTGCCTTTCTCCCTATTCTTCCCAAAAAGATAGTCACCATCTGTGTAATCTGTGTACCTCTCTGGTCTTAAATTAGGATATAAATAAAAGCAGAATTGGCCACAGTAATGTATTTCAATGAGCAATAAGCAAATCATTCTTCCCCACCCACTACCCCCAACAAATAGTCACCTTCTGTGTACACCATTAAGTTTAGACTGGGAAGTCAGTGAAAGAACAAGTGGCCACAATAACATATTTCAGCTTGTGGCTGATGGGTATATACCGATAATATACCATTTTATCCCACCAGTAAAAGATAACCACCTAAATATATGACTGATGTTTGATTGTGAGGAATGTGAAAAAGTAAATACCATTCAGTCATATATTACAACTTGTTGATTTTAAGCAGCATACCACCCATAGATGAACTGTAACAACCTTCTGTGCACACATACAAAGTCTAATTTTAAAGAAAATAAACAAAGTAATAACCACACTGTCACTAGCAGGTTTCACACAAGCTATAGTGACCTAATGACTTATGAACACAGATGGTTTTAGACTGGGTGAGACTTTAAGTAGTGACTGAGGATGAGGCCTCACTGTTAAGCATATGTCAAAATTCCCTTATATAGCTAGGGAGTCTGTGGCTGTCAGCCCCCCCGCCCAGAAGTTCTGAGGGTCTACATGTACTACAGTGCATTTTTGTGCTTTACTTATTTCAAAGATTACTACTTTTAGACTGTGGGGGGGGGGTAAAATTAATTATTTAGAATCAGTTGAGTTACGTTGGATCTTGAAACTAAGGGCACATGTAGAACCAGGACTTAATCGACATATTAGTTTAAAATCTGTTTTGACAGCACGCAGATAGCCTATACATGTTCATATATTGTATTTTCATTATACATAACTCTTGATTACTTTAGTCAATGTATATATTTTATTTAATATTCTTTTATGTCTATGTACCTGTTTATGATTTCTTAGTGTCATAGCTTATTACATAAGCAGTTTTCATTTTTATAATATTGTATTTTATAAAATAGAATGATTTCTAGTATAGTTTTTATAGTTCTGGATGTGCTCTAGAGTTGTAATTTCATGAAGAGCGTTTAGAATTTTTAGAGAGCAGTTTCATAATGTTAAGTTATCCATCTGCCCTTATTAATTCAATGAACTTATTAACCTATGAGGTTCAAGTTCAACTTGTATTTATACTCACTGATATGTATAGTTATTAAAACCTGAAGAAGGTGTTTAATACACGTGAAAGCACTTGTTTTTCTACATTTATATTAAACTATAGTTCCTGTTTTATTTCGTGGTGGTCTTCTTTTCTCTTATTGGATAATTTTAGACTGTTATTTCACTCCTAGAAAAAAATTGCTTTGTCTATACTAACTTTCTATGCACACTGTTGAGCAGGAAGACATGCTTTGTATGTATGTCTGACAGCAATTATGTGTGTATCCTCCAATGTTGTGTGTGGCCACAAATAACAAGTGTGCTATAAAGTGCTATGATTGGGTCTTTGAGCATAACCATGTTATTATGTGTTTGAGATATGGATGCCAAAAAATTTAGATTGAAAGGAAATCTGGAGAGGCGAATTGTGGCATCCATTTCACAAACACTAATAACTGATTATGATTGCTGAGACCCAATCATACTTTGTGGTACATGGATTCCTACCTACTCCACACTAGTTACAAAAAAAGAAAGAAAGAAAAGCCAGTGTTTTACTGGCTTTGAAAACCTGTAAAGCACTTAACAAGTGCTGTTGTATGGACAGCAGGTAAATACAATAGCAGAAAAAGGTCAGGGGCAGTTTTTAAACACTGTGTTAATTTAAATAAATTGCTTGCAAAACTGATGTCTGTAAACTTTCAAAGATAGATGAGGCAAGATATTCAGTGATATTGTAAGAATGTATCTTCCTTGAGACCTGACCATAGCAGTACATAGGGAAGTGTAACAATTTATACACACTTCAGAAAGTGCTGGCATGGTTGGGTCTCATGCTATGGAAGTGATTTACAAGAATGTTTTTGTTCAGTTTTGGAACATAATCACGGTGCTCCATGAACTAACTTATTTTTCCACATGCTTACACACATGCACGCACACGTGCACACACACACACACACACACACACACACACACACACACACACACACACACACACACACACACACACACACACACACACACACAACATGTCATCATCAGGGTTCACAAGCAGGTCTTTGGGTTGTGGAACAAATCAATCCACTATGATAAAACCCAAAAGAAGACATGGTGAGTATGCTGACTCCACACATAAGAAAATGCATCCATGATTTCAGCCAGGGAACCAAACACTGTGAGATGGCATTCCTACTCAGTGCACAAATCTGTCAGCAGCTGCTTTCATACACAACCTGCTGAGACAGACACTTATGTATAATTCTGATAACTCACTGTGAAGGAAAGTGACAAAACTATGACTAACTTGATACCCTTAGACAAAGTGCAACAACTCCTAGTGCACATCCATACATATGGCTTAGTAATGATCATCTTGCACATGATTTTAGTAAATAGTGTATGGCATTGTTCCTTCCTATCCAGTTCAGTGACTGATTAACTGTAATAAAATAATAGCAGGGATAAGTCAGTTTCATGTACATAGGGATGTCATACCAATCAATTTAAGCCACATTATTGAATGTATACATTCTTCTCAGATGTCTGATAGTGAACTAGGATATCACCACAGCAAAGCATTCCAGCTTAGATCATAAATACACACTAATCCTCAAAATCCAGCTTACTTAACTTAATCGTGAGAGCAAGGTAAATTTTTATGCACAGTTAGCACCCATTTCAACAATTATAACTACTTAGTTCACTGTGTAGAGCTTAGATGCCTAATAGTTGAAAACTTTATGGTCACACAAATGCAAAATAATCTTCTACAGCAAGATTAAAAATAAATCTTTAGCCTAAGAAAGTGAAAACAGGGTCCATCACTTACCTTCCCAAGCACACAGCATACCCACTTTGTCGACTATGAACACCAAAGATGTCTAATATATAATTAAATAAAAAAGGCTACAGCAATTAATTTCCACTTTGTTTCCCACAAACACACTAAAGTTAACCACAGTAAAGTGTTCTCACTTAGTTCATACAAATACACATTATTTTTTCAAAACTGTAGTAATAATTATTTAACTTACATAAAGAGCAGGCATTTTTTTCTTGCATCCTCAGGCATCCAATTTTTCCATCAATTACAGACATTTTGTTTGTTAATGCTAAAAAGGGTCATTGACCACCCCCCTTTTCCAGTTCTAAAAACATAAATATATAAAACAAAATAAAGTGAAATAAATAAGTATATACATTATATAAATATATTATATACATTATATAAATATATATAAATATATACAAACTGTTTGTACTGCAGACTAAGGCATGCCCACTTTCTTTTACAGTTAAGGTATGCATGCTAAATTTGATAAAACTCTACTCTACTAAATAACAAGTAAGTTGAGCTTAACTTTTAATGCTACAATAACAGTACTGTTCTGATGTATACATACCATATGCATCTCTCATACTTGCTAATCATGCCAAATGGGATCTCACAGTCAATGCTTGCTCTGCTGCAGCTGTGGAAAAAACAGAACAGAATACCATTATGAATTCCACTCTTGACTCTATTCAGCATTTAACTCTTACAATTAGTCACTTTAATTGATACTTACACATCTGTAGGGTGTCCCCTCTACTAAATTATCTGATCCAATGGTCAAGAGTATCTTGCTTCCTCCTCCGGAGGTCATCAATATGATATCTGCATTGTTCACCAGTGCAGGGATACATGTAGCACTGGTAAAAGCCCTGGTAATATTATTCCAGGCTTCAGACTTGTATTCTAAGTCTGAATAGTCCTACTGCAGCTATTGTGGCTCATGGTCTTTAACTAGGAATTCAATAAAGACTTTGGACTCTTGAAAGCCCAACATTGCACACAGAAGCACACTCCCTCATCAGAAACACCAGGCATGACTACCACAGATCAAGCCCAATGTAAAATGAACATTTCCTACTAATTGCATTTTGTATCCTGCCAACTGCATGTATCATGCTTACTGAGAGTACACATTGGTTTTGCAAAATTAAAAAAAAAGTTGTGCATTGCTTACTACTGCGCAAACACAGTAGTCATAGGATCATAGGTGGTTAATAGGCTAATGGTAACAGGGCTCTTACAAGCATAGTCAAGTTCAACCCCTGTTCCCAAGGGTGTCTGGTTCAAGCAGAAACTACAATCACCACCTATTGTCCCTGTCCAAGATGGACACAAGTGGAAATTCCCGGTGAATTTCCAGTTACCCATCCAATCATCCATAGGGCCAACAAGGGGCTTTGTTTAACATGATTAGGAAGCTTGTTGCCAAGGTGGGACAACCTCTATGAGACAAATCTGTCTCTCCAGCAAGTTCTGTTGATGACACATACCAAGTTAAGGTCCTTTGAATGACTGACCCATGTTCCATTTGACTTGCAAATGTGCAGCATTTTCATCAATGCAGGGTCAGAGATTGCTCTATATGCAAGTCACATGTCACTTCTGAGAAGTCTGTATGACACACAGTAAATTGACAATGATTTCAGACTGTCCACATAAGACAGATCTTGAACACTGAATTTTCTTTGTAAGGAACCTTTGTGGTCCCTCCAACTGCTGCAGGTGTTTGGAAAGGTACATACCAAAGGGAGCATTGTACTCTATTATTGGCCTAATGAGGGAAGAGTACAGGGGAGTTATAACCTCTTTTTTTCTGGAGGTAATGTCCTTACTTATGAGATGAGCAATATAAAATGCCCTTCTTACAACTGTGGAGACATATTGATCGAAGTTAAGTTTGCTGTCAACTTGTGTGGCCAGATCTCTCACCACTGACTGCGTGCTTAGGGTATTGCTATTGATGTGGTAGTTTGCAGAAACATCACTCTTGCCGAAGGTGATGAGAATGCATTTTTTCATAACTTTGGCACCAGTCATTAGTTTGTGTAAGACCTTCTTGTAGAATGTTGACATCACTATCAGTCTCAATAATTGCTCCCAGTTTGCAGTCATCAGCAAACAACTTGCAAACTTTGTCAGCCACAGTTCTTTAGTTTTAGCATGCACTTCAGAGAAGTAGATTCTGAACCGTAAGGGTCCCAGAATGATCCCTGTGCAACACCACTGGTTACAGGTCTACTGGAGGAGGTGTAGTCCTCTATTTTGACCATATGAGTTCTATCAGTGAGCCAGTTTGCAACCCACCTGAAAATATATGGGTTGATACCCAGCTTGGTGAGTTTATCTATGATGTCTGAGTGGGAGATTGTGTCAAAGGCTTTGGCTAAGTCTAGGTAGGCCATACGCATAGATTTGCCCTTGTCTAGGGCTTTGGTGACTGTCTCAAAGAAGTTCACCAAGTTTAACAGGCATGATCTCCCCGTGACAAAGCTAAACTGGGTGGGGTCAAGCATTTGGTTATTTCCTATACCTTTGTTATTAATGTTCATGATGCTTCATTCCATGGCCTTGCAGATAAGGCTGGTCAGGCTAATGAGTCTATAGTTCCTGAGGTCCATGGTTGCACCCCCTTTATGCAAGGGGATGACAGCAGCTGTTTTCCATTCCACAGGGATCAAGCCAGTGCTGTGATTGAAAAGAGTGCTCAATAGTGATGTTATTTTGTGTTTTAACCCATGTATAACAGCCTGGGATGTTGTCTGGTCCCATAGATGCTGTGTTTTTTGGCCTTGGAGATGGCATTTAATGCCTGCTCCTCGGAGATACTAGGCAGGGAACAGTTGTTTGGGATTATGTGAAGTATATGTGGTGGGGACAGGGGAGTGAAGATTTCACTGAACCTGTCAGCCAGCAGGTTTGCTATACTCACAGGTTCTATATATGTAGTACCAGTAATTACAAGTTCAGCTCAAATCTGGAACTTACCTTTGAGGTTACAGATGTAACTAAAGAATGCCTTGTGTTTATCCTTAGTAAAGCAAATTTGGATTTGTAGTTAGTTTTGGAGGACTTCACTAGGAGTCTTATTTGCTTGTTTATGTCGAGGAGGGAGTGTTTCCAGTTTTGAGACTGTTCCTTCCTGCTCTTATACAGCAATTTCTTTCTCCTGTTGTATAGCCTGTTAATGGCAGGTGCTCACCTGGCAAGTTTGTTTTTCCTTGAAGATCTTGTTTTGGTTCTGTCAAGTATGGCAGACTCAATACAGTTGCACAGGTGCTTGTATAAAGCATTGGTGTATAACTCAACATAGGTGTCTATTCGATCAGTGGGGGTGGGACTGTGAAACTATTTACGCCATCACATAAGAGGTTGTAATTGAACTTCAAGAAGTTTTTAGTGCAGCTGTTGCTAAGGGGGGACTTGTGTTATAGTTACTTCTACTGAGACTGATTTGTGGTCACATCTCACCAGGAATGGTCACACACTAGGGTATGCAGCAGTCTCCCACATTGGTGAACACCAGGTCCAGTATGTTTGAGGCCCTTGTAGGTGTGTCAACCAGCTGGTCCAGGGCATTGGAGTTAACAAAGTCCAGGAACTTTTGGGCAAGTGATCTAGAACATGTATACTTTACCCAGTCTATGGATGGGTAATTAACATCACCCAAAAATAAGGTGTTTGGTTGTATCTTGATTGACTCAAGTAGATTGAAGTAGGCAGAGTGAATGCTCTGATTCATGGAGGGGGGTCCTGTAGCTGGAAATGACCTGAAGAGGGGTCTTATCTAGAGTCAATTGCACCTGAAGTAATTCAGGGAATCATGCGTTTTAACCAATCTAGAGGTGTATTTATCTTTAATGAATATTGATACATCACCTCCTTTAGTTCTCAAGCCATCAGTTTCTGGTCTGAATGTGCAGAAGAAAATGTAACCTGGTATAGATGGGGTGCTCTCTGCAGCCTTAAACCAGGTCTAAGTGACTGCACAAATGTCAACATCTTCCAGGGTGAGGACTGCTTCAAGTGAGTGCAGTTTCTAGTTTAGTCTCCTAGCATTTAGCAGCATAACCTTGAGATTGTATTTAGAGGGTATTTTTACATTGACAATTTTGTTCATGTGGCATTGCCTAAAAAGGCACTATGGGGATGGCAAGAGCCTTAGCCAGTAACTGAAATCCAAGGGGTGACTGATGAAGACCATCTCTGGCAAAGCATCAAGGTCGGTCGATCATGTCATCCCAGGCTGACAGATACTGTATCCCCTTTGAATGACCCAAAAACTAAGCCACTTGCTGAAGTCTATCACTTTTTGTTTGTATTGAGGTATCATCCTAGGCAAAGGTAAAATGCTGCTTAAGGCTAGGGACATACCTGCCTGAGACACATAATCTGAGAGCTCAGTCATTTCTCTCTTCATATACCCCAGTGAGGTATGTCTCAAGTCATTCACACCACCATGGACTATGACTGAATCATAACAGTGCCTGTTGTTGAGAGACTTGATTCCGTGTGTCATGTGGCAGATCTTGGCACCTGACAGACAGCTGACCAACCGTAACCTTTTCCTTATCCAGCCTTGTGAAAGGGACATCTCTGTGTCTCACAAATGAGTCACCTATGACTAAGATGTTTGTTTTTGTGTTATGCTTTATTGGCTTGACTGGTGAGACACTGGTGTGTGATATATCATGTGTACTATATTCTGCAGAGGATGTATTATGTGAAGCGTGCATGTGTTTGTGTTTAGGAGGTCTCTGATGTTTAGGTAAGCTTCTTGTAAGGACCTCTACATATATTAGTGTTTGAGCTATACAAACAGAACTAGATTCAGCATGTCTGAATCTAGTCTAAGCTACAGCAAACAAAGTGCAACAATTTAAAAAAAAAACAGTTCAAATAAACAGTGATATGGTTAATAATGCAGTTCAAAAGTGCAATATGCAGTCAAAAATTCTACTTAAGTTTGGCAGAGATCAGCAGATATCTTGGATTTGCTTAAGTAGCAAATGAGAGCAAACCAATTTAAACAATTTAACCAATTAACCAATAAAAAAGCTCAAAATTGAGCTTTGTTCCAGCAACCTTCAATCAGATGAGTTCTATCTGCACACTCCTGCCAGTCAAGAGTGCCCATTGTCTAGCAATGTGTTCTTGTGACACTAAGCGGTGCACAACAGTGGCAACAATGTAATTTCAAGGTTATTTGATATACAGGCGCATGTATAACTGGTAGTCAAATGTGAAGGCCTTGGTAATCCAGATAGCAAAAAATTTACCTCCATGAACATGGTACGGAGTATATTCATGGTCATAATTTTGTTAATAAATGGACAATACATAAATAAATAAGTAAGTAACTGACACAATATTAGTATCTCAATCCTCACACATATAAATATTAATATCAGCTACACTATGGCAAGTGTTATAAGTTAGAGTGACTGTAATTTGAAGCAAAACAACATTAAATGTATATGGAATATGCTGTATTTGAACCCAGGGATGTTATCACGTCCCATGGAGACTGTATTTTTTGCCTTTGAGAGAACATTAAGGACCTGCTTCCTGGTGATGAGGGGAGGGGGGCAGGAGCTGGGGATGTCCTGGTTTACTGAGGGGGCAGGGGCTGATCTTCACTGAACCTGTCTACCAGCAGTTTGGCTATATTTATATTCGTGTATATGGTGTTACTGACCACCAGTTCAGAGCAGATGTGGGTGTTGCCATTGCCATTGGCTAATTTGTGTGTATGCAGATATCCAAAGATGGAATAGGCTTCCTATTCCTGTGAAGCAGACCTCTTCCTTCCAGTGGATGAACAATTGCAAATTCACTCATAGGTTCATAGGTTCATAGGTTCATACTAGGCTATCTGCCCTAGAGCATTTATAAGCCTAGCCAGAGTATGTTTGGCTTTCGCCACCCATTTTAAATTAATTTTGCTATGCCCTTTTTCGAGGTTAGTATACTGTGCCTCTGTCTAACAGTGACACAGAAGTGATACCTGGGGTAAACCTACGATCTCCCATCCACTCATCAAGATTCCTCTTGAAGAGAGTCAATGAGGGACTCTGCCTAACCTGGACTGGGATTTTATTCCAGAGTGAAGGGAGCCTCTGGGTTATGAATCTGTCCCTCCAGCATGTCCTATTTATTTCAGTGCTAAGGTTCAAGTCTCTTGAGCATGTAGCTTGATGGGATTTGGATTTTTTGAGGTGCAGCATGTCCCTTAATTCCAGGTTGGACATGGCTTTATACGTCAGGCACAGATCGCCTCTGAGCAGGCGGTATGCCACTGAGTAGAGCTGGAGTTTCTTTAATCGGGCAGCATAAGGCATCTGTTTGAGCCCTTTGATCCCCTTGGTGAGGTACTTTTGGGGTCTTTCCAGTTGCTGCAGGTATCTGGTAAGGTACATCCCAAAAGGGGCATTGTACTCGATTATGGGCCTGATGAGGGATGAGTAAAGAGGCACGATGACCTCCCCTGATCTAAATGTGAATCCCTTCATGATTAGGAGGGCTATATAAAATGTTTTTCTAACCAGTTTGGCCACGTGGTTGTCAAATGAGAGATTGTTATCAACTTGGGTTCCCAGGTCCCTAATTACTTCTTCTGTACTTAATGGATTACCACCTATGTGGTAATTTGTGGGCACTTTGTTTTTGCCAAAGGGGATGACTATACACTTTTTGGCATTTAGCTTGAGGCCATGGCTCTGGCATGTCTGTTTCTATGAGACCCTTTTGGAGGATGCTTGTGTCGGCTGGAGAGTCGATTATGGTGCCCAGTTTGCAGTCATCTGCGAACTTGGTCAGCCACAGTCCTTCCGTGTTGGCCTGTACCTCTGAGAAATATATACCGAACAAGAGAGGTCCCAGGACTGAGCCTTGTGGGACGCCACTTGTAACTGGTTTGGAGTCTGACATGGCTCCAGCAATTCTAACCATGTGGGTTCTGTCCTTGAGACAGTTTGCAACCCATCTAGTGACATAGGGGTTTATATTAAGCTGGTGAGCTTATCTATAATGCCCAAGTGGGGTATTGTATTGAAGGCTTTTGCGAGGTCCAGGTAGGCTGTGTGGACCACCTTGCCCTCATCAATGGCCTTGGTGACTGTTTCAAAGAAGTCAACCAGGTTTAAGAGGCAGGATCTGCCCTTAACAAAGCCGAACTGGGTAGGATCCAGTGTCTGTAGGTCCCCAATATCTTTATTTATCAGGTCCATGATGATCCTTTCCATAGCTTTGCAGACCAAGCTAGTCAGGCTTATGGGGCGATAGTTTCCAGGGTCTGTTGAGGCTCCACCTTTGTAGAGAGGGATCACTGTTGCTGTACGCCACTCTTTGGGTACATATCATGTAGTAAGGCTGAGATTGAACAGTAGTTTTATGTTTGGGTTTAGCTCTTCTTGGAGCTCATGTAGGACGCAGCCCGGGACACCATCTGGTCCCATTGATGCTGTGTTTTTTTGCTTTGGAGAGGGCAGCTCTTACCTGAGCATCTGAGATGTCAGGGGGGCAGCACTCTGCTGGGATAGATATTTGCCCTTTTGGTGGGGAGGGGGGAGTTTGAGCTGAACCTGTCAGCTAGGATGTTGGCGATGTCTGTGGGTTCGGTGTATTTTTTGTCATTTTGGACTAATTCCGAGCATATCTGGGAATTCCCACCCAGGTTCCTAACATAACTAAAGAAAGCCTTGTGATTATCCTTAGTGTCCTGTGCAATTTTTCTCTCGAAGCTGGCCTTAGATGATTTTATGAGTGCCCATAGTTTTTTGCTAATACTGATCAGAGATGCCTTCCCTTTTTGGGATTTTGCTCTATCATGTAGTAGCTTCCTCCTTCTATTATATAGTTTGTTTATGGCTGGGGTCCACCAGACAGGACGTCTGCCTTTGGATGATTGGGTCTTGGTTTTATTTGGGATTGCATGATCCATGCATTCCTGAAGGTGTTCATAGAATGCATTTATAAAGGATTCTGCGGTCTGGGCCATATTTTCCACAGGCCCGGGGGCTTTGAAGGATTTTGTCTCGGTTTTGAGGAGTGTGAAATTTGCTTTAGAGAAGTTTTTCACTGTGGTTTTCTGGGCAGGGGGGTGGGGTTGGGATGTGAATATCCAGTGAGATTAGTTTATGGTCTGATCTTATCAGTGAGGGATACTCTTCTGGTCTGGAGCATAGAGTCCCCATGTTGATGATGATCAGGTCCAGTATGTTTTCCCCTGTTGTGGGAGTGGTAACAAGTTGTTCCATAGCATTTGAGTTTATGAATTCTAGGAACCTTTGGGCTAGGGTGTTGGAGCTAGAGTAATGCTCCCAGTCTATGTTTGGGTAGTTGAAGTCGCCCAATATAATGGGGTTTGTAAAGACCTCATATTTTCCAGTGTTCTCAGGAAGGCTGAGTGGGGTTCCTGGGTTTGGGAGGGTGGTCTGTAGCAGGCTATAAACTAGAAAGCAGTTTTACCCACTGTTAGTTGCACATGGATAGTCTCTGATGCTTCGTGCTGTGCCACCAACCTGGATGTGTGGGTATCCTTGATGAATATTGATACTCCCCCTCCTTTTGTGGTTCGGTCCAAGTTTTGGGGCCGAAAAGCATGGTATGAGGTATAACCTAGTAGTGCTGGGGTGCTCTTGGGAGCCCTAAACCAGATTTCTGTTACTGCACAGATATCGATGTTCTCCATGCTAAGGAGAGTTTCGAGTGCGTGCATCTTGAGGTTTAGACTTCTGGCATTGAGTAGCATTACTCTTAGTTTCTTATCCCTTGTGATACGTATGCAGGTGGGTTTGTCTTTTGAGCCTTGCCTAAAAAAGGCACTATGGGGGTAGCAAGAGCCTTTGCCAATATCCAAAAGCCCAGGGGTGACAGGTGCAAGCCGTACCTAGCGAAACATTGTGGCTTATCGAGCATATCATCCCAGGCTGACAGACATTGGATCTAGCACCTATGTCTGTTATGGACAGAAGCAGACTGTAAAAATAGTCAAAACCCAAATGAATGACATTTGTTATCTTTCTCCTAGGGATAGAAAATTGGGTACAATCTGGGTAAAACTGGCTAGGCTTGTAATTTCCTATGAGCCTGTAATGGACAAACATCTGCATATTCATAAATTAGCTGTGTAAAGTTAGCAGTTCTGACCAGAGCTGCAACCAGCACAAAGCTTCTTAGGCAGCTGCCTAGTGTCTGGTGCTAGCACAGGGAAGTGGCATAAATGTCAGAATTAGCACATATGTCTTTTCTGACTGAAACACAATCATATCGCTAGTCGTAAATTTCCATGATTACATTCTGACTGCCAGCATGATTGTGCTCCACTCTGTAGTCAGTAGTGCAGTACACTAAAAAAACAGTATCCCACTCATATCACTTAATTGCCCCATTGTTTTGATATGAAGTGAGACTGCACATATTTCTTCTGTCAATGGCTCAAATGTAGAGGCAATGTCAGAGAAAGAGAGAAAGGCTTACTAGAGGTAATCAAAGTCAAAATGGCCAGTAGCAACAAGATTATTGTCCAAAAATAGTGCCTCGTTGTGTACCACATAGTGTTTAAAACATTGCTGGGCTGTGAGGATGTGAAGACTGTGCAGAACATTTTACGTATATGCACTACTTCTTATGTGTATATGTGTGTGTGTGTGTGTGTGTGTGTGTGTGTGTGTGTGTGTGTGTGTGCGCACGTGTGCGCACATATGTGCATATGTTTGCTTGCACACTCAGGCAGAGGGCATAGCTTTACCTCTAAGCTGTCCAAAATATTGCAGAATATCTGTTTTTTTACATCCTACTTTTCCCATCCCTCATTAAATTCTTCATTTCCATGTAAATCACTAAAGATTACACTCAGTCAGTAATACCATTGTTCTTATTCTTCAGAAAATGCATGTTGATATAACACCTATTGTTCTGTTAACTTTTTAAATGTATTAAAGCTTCCTGCCCTTAATGCAGATGATTAAGGCTGTAGGCTGTTAATAAACTGCTTCTGTAGTCCAAAGTGCAGGGTTTGATACTTTCCAGTTCCAACCCCAGACAGTGCTCCTGAGTTGTCCTAAAAAGGAACACTTCGGGCAGTGAAGTTATCTGAGTAGCTAAAAGATGAAATAATATTTTAAAACTGCCATTTTTTAGAACCTTTGTGCCCATATTATTTTTGGCTTTGCCCAGAACTTTTGATCAAAAAGTTCATTAGTATTTTGTTTTGGATGGTGCAGTGGTGAAGTGGTTTGTGTTGTTTTCTCACAGCAAGAGGTTCTCCAATTCAATTCTCAGCTGGGGTGTCTTCTGTGTGGAGTCTGCATTCATGTAGGTTTCTTCTGGGTGCTCCAGTTTCCTCCCACATTACCAAGATATGCATCTGGAGCATTTCTCTCTGAGCCTCCACTGAAAATTGGCTTGTTCCAAGTGGGACTTTACTGGTTAACAAAAGTTAAATAAATAAAATTGTTTTCCAGATAATGCTCCTGAGTCATCTGGAAAAAGAAGATTTTGGCCAGTGGTTTTACCTGATTAACCAATGAAATAATATTTAAAAATTGTCCCTTTTGGACCTTTCTGTCCCCATTATTTGTGGCTTTGTTCAGAATTCTTGAACAAAGAAATTGAGAGGTATTTTGTTTATTTTTCATAAAACTTATGGTTTTCTGGCAAACAGTTGAGGATTGCTATCATTAAATAATAATAGGTATGTAAGTCTCAGACTTCAAGTCCTTCAGAAAATGTTTGCTATGGCAAAGCTTGTTATTCTAGCAACATACAAGTATATAAGAAACATATTTGAACTCTGCTCATGAATTACTGGTCTTTGTCTCTGATGCTTGAGCTAAGAAGTTGACAGGTCTGAGGGGGTTGCAATGGGTTGCATTGCATGGCTCTGACAATAATAAGCTGGCATACATTTCTGGGACATTATATTTGTATTTATAGGTTCACAGATTCTAAATAGACTATTGATCTGTGATGATCTTAAGAATCCTAGCCTTACGTTTCCATGTAATTATTAGCCCTTATATTTTGCAATATTAATTTGGAAAGATGCATTATGCATCACAATTATGAATCTCTAATGATGGACTGCAAAAGTATATATAGGGTACTTACATGTTTTCCCAATCCATGAGGGTCATGGGTGCTAAACCAGAGATGAAGCTGTGGCTATCAATCCATTCATCCAAGTCACATTTGGATAAAGTAAGAGTAGAACTCTGCTTTATGTGGAAGGGAAGTTGGGTCCAGAAACGTGATGTTTTCTGTGATATATACTTAGCCCTCCAGCATGTTCTAATAATCTTGCTGAAAAGATTGAGATCCCTTGAGCAAGTGTTTCTGATACCATTGGACTTTTGAGTGTACAATAAGCCTGAGAAAACAGGTTATGTGGAGGCTTTATACCTTAAGCATAGTTTGCCTCTCAGTAGTTTGTATGACACCAAGAAAAAGGGAAAAGCTTTGAGATCTGCTTAGTTTTTTATGATTTAGGCCTCTGATTTCTTTTAGTGATGGAGCACGTGGATGTTTGCACAGATATATAATTAAAGATGCATTATACTCAGTTATCATCTAGAGTATGAGCAAAGAGGAAAAATGAATCCATTTATATGATATTGATCAGACATCCGAGGTGTACTTAGTCATACAAGTAGCTGTAAACTGATGGTTGCATTGGTGTGTGTGTGTGTGTGTGTGTGTGTGTGTGTGTGTGTGTGTGTGTGTGTGTGTGTGCTAGGCAGAGGCCATAGCTCTCAACTGTCATCCATTTGGCCTCATATTTATGGTTTCTTCCTCATGCTAAGTATAAATAGCAATATTTAAAAAAATATTCTGAATTTAGGTCTTTGTCAATGATTCATAAGATAAGAGGTTATCATGGAAAATGGGTTGCACTATATGGTTTTCACAGTAGTAACCTAAAATAGATTTATAGGTCATTATTTATTCATTTCAGTGTAAGTAAACATCTGAGGTGTACACAGAAAAACAAGTGGTTGCAATTGATGGGCATGTCTTTATGTCTGAGTGTGTGTGTGTGTGTGTGTGTGTGTGTGTGTGTGTGTGTGTGTGTGTGTGTGTGTGTGTGTGTGTGTGTGTGTGTGTGTGTGTGTGTGTGTGTGTGTGTGTGTGTGTGTGTGTGTGTTTCTCTGTATGTATGTGTGTAGAATTACACCTTGCAAAGCTTCTATAATGTTAGTAAGAACAGGAAGAACACATGGCTGTGGAAAAAGGCAATGTATTTTGTTCAAGAAAAGGGACAGTTTATATGCAATATTCTAACTATAGCATAAATACATATGTGATGTCCCTGCATTGGCCCAATAGTAAAGGAGCCTCAATCCTTACCACTGGCAACAGTGAGGGATGCACACACTGGGAGGATGACAAGTATACACACACACACACACACACACACACACACACACACACACACACACACACACACACACAGTAAAGTGCAATTTCCCTTAAGATCACACAGAGATCACAGTCAGTCTGTGGCTGGTTTCTCCCTCTTTCCCCAGATCCTCAATGAGACTCCCCACTGGCACAGATATAGATCTGAGTCCTTAACCAGGGTTCCAAGCAAAGTCCTCCCGCTCTCTCTCTCTCCAAGTGCTTCATGTCCCTGCCCAAGTAGCTGACAGACACACTCTTGGAGATTTATTTTACACACACACACACACACACACACACACACACACACACACACACACACACACACACACACACACACACACACACACACACACAAATACACACACACACACACACACACACACACACACACACACACACACACACACACACACACACACACACACACACCTGGGGATGGCTAGCACAAGTTTACTAGCTATGCCTCCTTCTGTCCAGACTATAATGTAGTTACCACTGTCACCAGAACCCCATATCAGCTACTTTAAGGCCCTTAGCAAAGGCTGGCCAATCCTACTGTGTAATGTTGCTATTAATCCAAATAGTAGTTTGACCAAGCCAGGCTATTAGGATTGGCCTGTACAGTGTCACCAAATAGATATGCAAGCAGTCTAAGAGCTTAAATATCTCTGAACAGACAGACCAGCCAGAATTGAAATGTGTAAACATATTTAATAATAAATATATTTAATAATAAATAATAAAAGAACAAGAGAATGCTCAGTAAGGAATCAGTTACATCAGCATTCAGAATTATGGGAAATATTTAAAATGACCTTGCGGGGCAGTCTCAAAATAAATATAGAAAACATCTAAGCTATACTTTACAATATTTCTATCTAAATCTAAAAGAGTTACTATGGCCTAAAAATTTACTTACACCAAGGCAAGTGCAGAATGTGGTGAGTGGATGCTTCTAGGTCAAAGACAAGATACAATATGCACAGTCTCTCTCTCTCTCTGAGAGAGTTCTTAAATTAATATCAAATATTACTGGGTTAGCTTGGATGACATCACTTTTTGTCACCTGACTTTAGTTCCCAAACTAAACCCCCATTCTCAGAATCTACCAGTATTTACCATAGCCCTGAGAAAAATAAATAGCCCTCAGATCTTTTAGCAAGTGGGTGGAAGTCATAAAATAATGTATATTTCTCCACACTTAGACAACTAAAAAAAACTCCTAATTCTAGACATTATGTCTACTGTTGCACTGAAACTGAGAGATTATATCTCTTTTATTACGTGGTTATACAACTATTTAATTTCAACTATTTTCTCTGAATTTTTTCAAGTTAACCTCCTGTGCTCAAGTTCCATTAAACATATACATCTTAACAGTCACAATAGGACAGGTGTATTCCTGTTCTATTCCAATAAGGCATGATGTGGTTACATTTTAGCTCAGTACTTTATACACACTTCTGTATAAATCATATCAATATTCACAAATGACATATACTTATTTACAATATTCCATGTAGCTGGGCTGGCAATGTTTCTCTTTGTCACCACCCACTGAAAACTCAAGCTAGATTTTCAAGTTGAGGAATGTTGACTGAGAGGGTTGGGCCTATCGGGGAATATCTTACCCCATTCCATTACTTGAGAGGCCATCTGCATTGACATTAATAGCCCCACTGCAGTGCTGCACTGTCATATATGCTTGCAACCCTAGGCTCCACCTTACTAACTTGGCATTTTGCTGGCTAGCTTGATGTAGCCATGTTAAGGGACTGTGGTCTGTTGAAGCCTATGACTGAGATATTGTTGAAGCCTATGACTGAGCTATACCGCTGGGTGCTCTTCTCCCTCTGAGGAGACTTGGTTGAGTACAGGCCGCACCCCAGCATCTACCTGCACATCAAATTCTTTGATGTAATCAGGACTTGGTAAAATGGGAGGGGGGGGGGTCCTCCCAAAGCTTTTCTAAGCTTTTGGAATGCCTGCTCACATGCTGGGATCCACACTACCTTATCTGGCTTTTTTTTCTTGTCAGGTCTGTGAGGGGAGCAGCTATGGTACTATAATTAGGGGCAAACTTTCTGTAGTACCCTGTTATCCCTAAGAATGCCTTCACCTTCTTTGTGGTAACAGGGGCAGGCCATGCCCGAATGGCTTCCATTTTGGCAGGTTCTGACCTGATCTTATCACTCCCCACTCTATGTCCCAGGTAGGAGACCTCTGCCATACCCACCTGACACTTACTGGGCTTAATGGTCAACCCTGCCCTCTGTAGTCTGCTGAGCACCTCTCTGACATGCTGAAGGTGCTCTTGCCAGGAATGACTGTAGATGACAGTATCATCTAGGTAAGCAAAATCTCCTGCTCCTGCTAGTATATGACCTATCAGCCTTTAGAAAGTCACTGGGGCATTATTCATTCCAAAGGGTATCTTTGTGAACTCATCCAACCTGAAAGGAGTCAAAACGTCTGATCACTCTTTATTGCTGTGAGTCAAGGGCACCTGCAAGTAAACCTTGGTAAGATCAGTAGTGGTAAGATACTTAGCCCAACCCAGCTGCTCTAAGGCTTCATCTGTCCTAGGCATAGGGTAAGCATTAGACTCTGTGTGACAATTTAATTTCCAGTAGTCCATACAGAACAAGGTGCTGCCATCCTTCTTTGGTACCAGCACCACTGGGGAGGTCCAGTGACTGCTGGACTGCTGGATAACCCCTAGCTCCATCATTTCCTGTATTTCCTCCCTCAGAGTCTGTTTGACTTTCTCAGGCACCCTATAAGGGGCCTGCTTAATAGGCCTTTGGGATCCTGTATCTACATGGTGCTGCACCTAGTGGGTGCAACCTGGATTCCCAGTGAACATGTCCCCAAACTCGGGTAACACTGCTTGGATTTCTCAAACCTGGTTAGGGGGATAGCTGCTGGGGCATTGCTACCCCTTTCACTGAGGTGTCAGTTCGAGCATCACTGAGGAGATCAGTCACCAGATCCCCCTCAGACTTCTCCTGCCATCCACTGCAAATACTTAGCACAAGGGCCTCCCTGTCATTGTAAGGTTTCATCATGTTAACATGGTACAATTTGTGCCCTTGTCCCCTGCCTAGCATCACCCATGTAGTTAATATTACTGACCATCCTTTCCACCTTGAGAGGTCCCTCCCCAGCTGCCTGCAGCTTGTTGCATCTGACAGAAATGAGAACGATAACATTCTACCCTACAGCATATTCTCTAGCCTGAGCATTCCTATCATGCTAGACCTTTTTCTGCTGTTGGGTTTCTGCCAGGTTCTCCTGGGCCAAGCCCATGAGTTCCTTGAGCCTTATCTTGAGGTTTAGGACATATGCCACAACAGACTCTTTGTGGGATTCACCTTCCCACTCATCTCAAATTAAATGTAGAGGTCCACTCACCCAACACACCTCCCTGTTGGCTTCCTTTTCCACCCTCCCAGTCAAGGTGAACCATACCCAAAGTATTTGGAATGGGGTGTCTCCTAAAGCTCTGAGTGGAGTACACTGCCCAAGCAAGTAGTACTTTTCTTTAACCATTGCAGTCTTCACAATGGTTAGGTCAGAGGCTGTGTCTCTCTTAGCAAGGGCCTCTTTCCCATTTACAAAGATAGGATATAACCTCTTGATGTATTTTGGTACCTTTTCTGTCTCAAGACAACTTACTGCTGGCTTTCTGTCATTCCCACTTACTGGCTCTCCCACATTTTGTTCCCCATCTTGCCTCCATGGACATCTACATGCTACATGCCCCATTGTTTGCTTTTAAAACATTTAACCTTTGGTCCTGGATGTGTACCTGGGCTAGTGGCTTCCCCTGCTACTGACAGACTCTGCTGGAGTGGTTTAGGCTGCTCACCATGGGTTCCATTAAACCAATGAGCAGCACTAGGTATCCCTTTCCTGTGCAGTGATGCCCTGCTTGCTAGGTATAGGTCTCTCTTTTTCTCCAACTCATCTGCTGTGTTACATTCCCTATCTGCTAATCAGATTCTCATGTCCTCAGGCAAAGTGCTAAGGGCTTTTCCCTCAACAAAAGGTCTACTAGCCCTTCAAAAGTGGCAACCTGACATCAACTCACCCACCTATGAAAATAAGTGCTTAGTTCAGCAATATATGAAAACATATTTTCATCTGCCTTGCATCTATGCTCACAAACTTTTTTTCCATAAGCTTCAGGTGTTAACAAAACATTCTAAAAGACAGTTTTTTACAGTATTATAATTTAAGCAATCAGTATCAGACAATTTAGAAATAGCAGTTACAGCTTTACCATGGAGTAAAGGGGTCAGGAACCGTACCCAGAGCCCTTAGTCAACATTGTACTGTTTACATACCCTTCCAAACATATGAATGAAACTATCAAAATTATCCCCTCTCTAAACTGTGGAAGAAATTTATTGAACTTTGTTGCTTCTGGGGTTCAGTTACTCCCTTCCCCATTACCTCCATGACCTTGGCAAAGAGTCAGCATCTCCTTTTCATGTTACCTCTGCCTCTCATTCTCCTCAGCTTCCAGAAGTTGCAGTTTCTCATTTTCCCCAGTCGTCTCAGTCTCTCTGCTGCTTCTATTTCAAAATGCTTGGCCTCCAGATGGATTTTTAAGTCCACTGTGGAAAGGTTGAGCTGTCCATTCTCTGAGAGTTGTACATCTCCAAGGCCAGCCTGGATGTCCTCCTGATTGCTGGTCTGCGATGCAGCTTTGCCTAAGGCTATAATCATTTCTGTCTTTGTCAGGATGGCATACTCCTTTAGCCTAGCACATCTCAGCCAAGTAGTCCACTGTCAGCTTGCCATACTCCTGTGCTGACATGCTTCCCTGCTCCCCCTGAATAAGTAAGCTAAAAAAAATTACATAATTGTGATATGAAACTCTGAATGTTCACTGTGTGGAACATTGAGAGTACAAACACCTTCCTTAGTGACCTCTGTTTACAGGGTACAGGAATTCAATATCCACACCACTGAATCCTAATATGTGGATCACCACTACAAGCCAATTAATATGTGATGTGGATATCCCACCACTGCCACCCAATTAATATGTGACACCCCTGCACTGGGCCAATAATGAAGGAGCCTCAATCCTCACCACTGGCAACAGTGTGGGATGTACACACTGGAAGGATGACAGATACACACAGTAAAGTGCAATTTCCATTAAGAGCACACCGAGATCATATCAGTCTGGGGCTCATTTCTCCCTCTTTCTGCAGATCCCCAATAAGACTCCTCACTGGCACAGCTATAGAGCTGAGTCCTTAGCCAGGGCTCTAAAACAAGTCATCCAGCACTCTCTCTGTCCAACCAGTGCTTCATGTCCCTGCCCAAGTCGCTGACACACACACTCTTGGAGATTTATTTTACACAAACACACACACACGCACACACACACACACACACACACACACACACACACACACACACACACACACACACACACACATGCACACGCACACACACAATATGTTTACTAGCTATGCCTCCTTCTGCCCAGACTATAAGGTAATTACCACTGCCACCAGAACCCCTTATCAGCTACTTTAAGGCCTTTAACAAAGGGTGTTCAATCCTACTGTGTAATGCTATTAATACAAATAGTAGTTTGGCCAAGCCAGGCTATTAGGACTGGACTATACAGTGACACCAAATAGATATACCAGTACTCTAAGAGCTTAAATATCTCTAAACAAACCAGCCACAACTGAAATGTGTAAATATATTTAATAATAAATAATAAAAGAACAAGACAATACTCAATAAGTAATAAGTTACATCAGAGTTCAAAATCACAGGAAATAGTTAAAATAACCTTGCAGGACAGTCTCAAATAAATAAAGAAAACATCTAAGCTACACTTTACAATATTTCTATCTGAATCAAAAATAGTTACTATGCCCTAAAAACTTACTTACAGCAAAGCAAGTGCAGAAGGTGGTGAGTGGATGTTTCTAGGTCAAAGACAAGATACAAAATGTAAAGTTTCTCTCTCAGAGTGTTCTTAAATTAATATCAAATATTACTGCTGGATTAGCTTGGATGACATCACTTTTTGTCATCTGACTTTATTTCCCATTGTCAAAAACTACCAGTGTTTATCATCTCCCTGTGAAAAATACATAGCCCTCAGATCTTTTATCAAATGGTGGAAGGTGTAAAGTAATTTACATTTCTCTACAAGTAGACAATACAAAAAAAACTGCTAGTTCTAGACATTATGTCTCCTGTTACACTGAAACTGGGAGATATCTATTTTAGTATGTGGTTATAAAACAATTTAATTTCAACAATTTTCTCTAAATTTTTTCAAGTTAACCTCCTGTGTTCCAGTTTCCATTAAACATATGCATCTATTCAGTCACAACAGTGCAAGTGCATTCCTGTTTTATTCTAATATTGCATGCTGTGGTTACATTTTAGCTCATTACTTTACACACACTTCTGTATAAATCATATCAATATTCACAAATGACACAATTATTTACAAAATTCTATATAGCTGGGCTGGCAGTATTTCCTTTGTCACAACATATTTATTGAAATGTATACAGCACATCTTGAACAAATAAAACATCTTCAAACTTTATAGTAAGTCAGCAAACTAAACTATCGTTATGACTGGAATGGGTAGCAATCCTAGAAAACAGACATGACTATGTTTTTACAGTGCAAAAAAGGTACATTGTTTTCCTGATATAGCTATAAAGATGTGCATTTATTAATACCACAATGGTCCTAATGAGGCTGTGCCTATCAATAGAGCAAATTTGTATATTGGTAACCCCCTTCCAGGGGTATGAATGTATGCATTTGCAAATTTTAAATGCTATGAACTTTGGATCCTCTGCTCTAATTTTGATTTTTGATGGTCCCCCTGCTATGATTTTGAAATTGAAGTATGGCCTGTCCTAGTCCCATTTTCTCCACCTGAGCTGTCCACCCCCTTAAATTAACAGCACTGGTGTATTGACCTATCCCCTTTAACAGTTCAACTTATTTTAATTACCTTTATCTTTTTCCATTTACATTATAGGCAGGGGCATTTTACATCTTGTTTTAAATTTATTTAAAATAAATATTTTACTTTATGCGGTTTCTTTCAGTTTCTCCTGTTCCCATACTTCCTTTTTGTGTGGTTATTCCAAATTTCTTCCTCCCTACCAATCACTATTGGTCCTGTTGACCTGTACCCCCCCCCCCCCCCCATGGCAGACTTGACAGTGGAAATGGCTATAGAGATGACAGGCTCAGGCATAGACAGTATCTACTGCCTGCCTGCTCTTAAGGTGTATGGTTTCCTCATCTTTGGTGTCTCTTTGCTGCTGTCTCAGCCTGTTGCTGTCAACAAATTTCCAAAACAGGCTGTGGCTACTGCTTTAGTACTTGCACACTGCTGCAGAGTACTCTGATGGTCTGACCCTTGATTAAAAAAAAAGTAAATGTGTCTTTGAGTTGCATGCGGAAGTTGCACTTGTACCCACTACAATAGTCTGACTAGCATGGCAGTAGGTAGAATAGCTAGACTAGTAGTACAACTGTTCTTTCTTTATGTATGTATGTATTTATGTATGTATATATTTATTTATTTATTTATTTATTTATTTATTTGCTAGTAAGTAGGCAATAGGCATGGCAGTCTGGTCCTGGAATTATTATATACTGGTCACACTTTTTTTAACTCAGATGTTCTTTCAAGACATGGTCTGAATCGTTCTGATAAACTTGAATTCAAGGTATGCATGCAGTGTGTGGTACTGCAAGTGGAGTGATGAAGCACACAAAGTCAAGAGAAAACAAAAACTATGAAAATGAATGTAAACTTTTTACACATAGAAATATAAAGAAGGTTCTTGAAAACATCCAGATACTGAAACAGGCTCCCTGTTGTAATGTCAGCGCATAAAATGATAAGGCTCGACAAGCCCAAGAAATGACTGAAAATGTAGAAGAACAAATCTTGAACACTGTCCTTCTTCTTTCTCGTTTAAACATTTCTTGCAGGGGGTCAAGCTCTCGTGAGCCCTAATGCCCTCCACAGTTAAATATACTAACTCTGAGATTGCTATACCTTGGAGAAAGTGGAATATTCTGAGAAATGCCCATCTTGGGGTTAATATATTTAAGTCCATTTTTTCGACCATTCAATCTCTATTTCAGGACTCGTTAGAGCAGGTTTTGACATTTTAAACGGTACTGCAAAAACAAGTTTGAAAGTTCTCTACTGCAGGTTTCAGATCACAGGACCTGTCATCATCTGCAGTCTGCTCATATATTTATGTTATTATGCAGATCATAAAGATACATTCATAGACGTGCTGATTTGCCTTTACATCTTTTTATCCTTCCCCACTGACTGATTTCACTGTCTCAGGAATCTCATGTCAGTCACTATTTACAAACATCCATTTGAATTTCAGACTTCATTAGCTTCAGAAAATTAATGGTAAAGCAAAGCCTGTTGTTTTTCTGAGAAATGTAAGAACATCATTATTCAAATTATTTCCCCAGATTTTGTACCTTTAGCCCTCATTATTTTTTGTCATTGTCCTTAATTCTTGAACTAAGAGGTTGAGGGGTGTGGACTGTACATGGCACAGCCAAGCTAAACTAAATCTAAACTGGGTGGCTTTTTTGACTGCTGTTCAAGAAGTCCAAAAAATATAGGATAATGGACACAGGCAGGACATCTACGCCAGTGCCACCTTATCCAATAAATGTTATATGTCTTACAGTATTTGCATGGGAGTTTATCATTATGTCCCTGTTAATGTACAGTTACCTTCCTACATGAAATGGGAGTGACTGAAAAGAAGTCAATTGATATTGCAGAAATGGGAATGACTGGGAACAGGCTGAACAGGCTGAACCAGTTTTAAATTGCAGGTCAAATTTAAGTTATTAACTGTTCTCAGTTATTACAGTAACAAACAGAGGTCTTAGCAAAAGGCAGTGCTGTGACTCTGTGAATCATACTTTACAGTCATCTAGTGACGTCAAGCTTAGCCTTGCACAGTGAAATTACGCAGTCTCATACCTTTGATCTGCCACCTACTACAGAATGTGTTTAAACAGTGTGGTTTTGCATTAACCTTAGTAGCATATTAGTATTTAGGATCTTTGAAAATAGCTGACTCCTTTTGTTCCTTACAGTGTGTGAGGGAGGCTTTTTAGTGGCCCGCCCAGCTGCACAAGGGCCTTTCATACTTAGCCTTGCCTTCTGTCTGTATATAAAGATAAACATATTTTTGTCAGCCTAAGAAAAATGGCTCAACATTTACTAGAAATTCCACTGCTTTTCTGTGCAAGTAGATAGCAATATGAAGGATAATGTATGAAGATTGAGGCCCTTGGCAATAATTTTCAGACTGTGTCAGTGACCTGTTCAGTCAGTCACACTTTCCTTTGATATTCTCCAGACAGTCACTTTAATTTATTTGCTCACATATCACCTGTTTTTTCTTTTATCATTTTTCCATATGCTATGGGAATAGGTGTGATTTACATTAGTCTGTTCAGTAGAGGTAATAGCTGCTTGGAAACACAAGTCACCAGTTTGGACATTGCTTTTATGAACGGAAATCACAAGCAAAAGAACACTGTCATTGTGGAGTTTAAAGATCATGGCATGAGAAAGCACTTTGCAAACTAATTAAGACTAATAACATTGAACTTCCAAGTAGATATCCTTTCCAAGACACATTTTTTGTACTAAAAGGTGTTGCTAAAAATGAAGTGATACCGAGTTCAAGTAATTTTGCAAAAAAGACCTGTTTTAAGAGAAGTTATATGCCTTTAGTCTTTTTAATTGCATGGTAGTCTTTCTTTGAATGCATGTGGAGTTTTGCTGGATGTTGCAGTTTCCTTTGTTATGTCAAAAGACGCACTGCACATGAATTTGTGCCACCAAGTTGCCTGCTATTTGGGTATGAGCTTTGGTTTCCTGTTCTACTTGACTGTTAACAGTGTATTTATTATTTGGCTATGAAAGAACTGAACAACATGAAGTAAATGATTTTAACTTTGAGTAAATGTTTAATTTATGTTGCTTTTTGCATGCATGTGGGTGTGAAATGCACTATGCTGGCATATAGCACTTGCGGATGACTTGGACTGCAAGCTGTTAATGATCTGCTTCCTGTCGTACAGGGTTTGATTCCTTCAATCACCATTTGTCTGCTCTGTTACTCTGACTGTCACTTCACCAGACAGTGGTCTTCAGCTGCTCCTGACAAAGGGTCAATTTCAATCCAGTGGCTGTCCCAGACTTGAATCTGTGCATCCTAGATATAGCTGTTAATTAGGGATCCTGTACATGCAGTCTGACTATGAATCTCAGCATGTCTCTTGCAGTTTAATGCCTGAACAGATGTTCTTTCAGGAAATGTGAGTTTCATAGGAAGAAAAGTTTATTGTTGCTCATATCAAGTCTTAGCAAATGGTTGTCAAGTTTTTGCTATAAAATGTCAAATAAAAGTTTTAAATTAAATCCAAATCACTGTGAACATTGTAAAAGTAAAGGATAGTATGCACTTAGACAGATTGGAGTAGCATTTTACTGTAATTGGGAAGAGACATCCAAGTAGTGGGCCCTGGTCCATCACCCTGCCTAGGGCCCTATTTGGTCATGATGCAACTCTGGTTTTGATCTAAGAATTGGTGATTGTTCTGTGGTAAACAAAGTTAGCTATACATTATCTAGTATCAGTGTCCCTAAAATTTAGTTCTGTTTTATTAGAAGTTCAGTTCTAGTGGTTAGTGTTCATTCTATGGTATACACTAAACTTTTTTTAGGCATGATTTTTTTTTCTCTTGTTATAATCAGTGTTGTATTTTTGTAGCTGGTTGGTTTATTATCTTTCTTTGTGCTTTGTCGATTGTTTGTTTTGATTCTTTGTTTTTCAATAAAGAAAGCTCTAGTGTTCAGTACCTAAGCAGTTGTTCCTCAGTTTTTGTGTGCACGTGACCTGATTAAATAGAAAGTGATCTGTGAAGTATTAGGAGTTGTGTAGCTCTGCAAATTAGCTGTGTGAAATTATCAGTACTTTTTACAGTACCTATAACCTAATTCTGTCTTTTTACTAAGTATTGCTAGATTAGCTATCATTTCACTTAACCTCAGAGTATCACCCTAAATACGTCACCCATAAACCATCACAATCTTCTGTATTAATCTCACTTCAATTCCTGAATCTTACATCAACTCCTGAATCCTATATTCAGCTCTAGTACTGTGCTGTATGACTACATGGCTCATCATATGGCTCTCACTGCATCTGAGGCCAGTCTAATTACATAAGCATTCTAAGCCAGTGTAGCAACTGCCTAATGCTTATTGACTGCATACTGCTTCTATCAGCTGATAATATAACCTGAGAAAGATGTAAATATTTAAGATGCATGATGGCAAACCTTTTGCATCAGCCCACTGTCACTAAGCATCATACATCTGAAACAGCATATCAGTCATAACATACCACCTGGCCCATAAGGTATGCTAAGGCTATTATTAAAAATTCACTAAAGCCTCCAGAAAACCACTTTAAAAGACACTGACTTCTAGTACACCAGACAACACTTATTTCCTCTTTTCTCACACATACTGCAGATCCAGATAGCTCACCCAAGATTCACCAGGAAAGCCATAAGGCCTTCTAGCTCTGCTTGCATACATGAAAATGTTTTAGTCAGCAATGACACTACTGTTTGGTATACAAACTCACCAGACTGGACAAGAACAGGGTGACCAGAAGCTGTTTGCCTGTTGCTGGTATCCATGATATCACAAGGATCTTAATGCCCATTACACCAGGCAAACATGATTTTAACCTAGTGGAGCTATGTAAGAGTGAATGACCTGAGGTGCTGCACAGAGTGGGACAAACAGAGAGGTATGATGGAACTTAAGTAAGTATATGTTAGAGGCAGTAAAGATGCTGGTCTGCTGCAGTATCTTGCCTCCACACAGAATGATACCTAGACACCAAGACAAGGTAATTGGCTACGTAGTTTGTGTCATTTAAGAGGACCCAAAATGTCAGCTTGCATTAGAATAACAAAATAAAGCAAATAAGACAAGTAAGACTTCCTGTTTTGCCAGGATTACATATACCTCATATATAATGGCTTATGCATACTGGCCAATGCTTTTGCTGCCCCTACAGTGTCTATTTTAGGTAGACTATCCCAAATAATCATTACACCATAGCAAATTCAAATTCAAAGAACCACAAGGTGATGGCACTACTCAGTGCTAAGACTCTACACAGAAAGAAGACAGAACCTGAAGCCTTCCTGCAACCTAAACACATTCATTAGATTATTCTTGAGGTAAACTTTACAAAATGGGATGTATCCTGTCAAGGATACCATACACCCATGAAGTATACAAAGCTTTTGTCTACTTCCTCTTATGCTGTATGTATGAGAAGACATGTTAGTATTAGAAGGACAGACAGATGTGCCAGAACTCAGAACTTTCTTGTCATTAGTATGTCTGATAAGACATGTCAGTATAAGAGGGGCAGACAGATGTGCCAGAACTCGGAACTTTCTTGCCATTAGTGCTCCTCATGCAGGCTTTTAGCAATTGAGTCTCAAAGTAGAAACAGCCGGCTTCAGCTACATAGACTTCAAGCAGGCAAGTACCCCATTGAGGAATCCTTCCTTTTCTCTAAAGATTTATGTGATGATAAGAAGTACTGCCAGCCATGCCAGGTAAAAGTACGACAGTGGATGTTTGACCTGTGCCAGCACAGCCAGCACAGTTAGCTGGAATTTTATAAATAATTATATGTCATTTGTCTACAGGCTGATTTGCACAGATGATTGTGCTGAAAATGTATTCGTAAGCTTTGTTTATGTTAATTATGTTAAAATGTATCAACAGTTCACCCTCCTGAAATGAAGAGGAATGTACATATATTATAGTATCTGAATTAAATGTATATTTTAATAGAGGAGACTGGCATGGCAGCAGTTAACCAGCTGGCTTATTGTAAGAAAAATAAGGGAAATGTAAATGAGCTGTTAAATCATTGAATGGTACCCCACAGTGCTGATTAGGCCAGGAAAAGGTACGTCTGGGAGCAGCCATTATCTGTTAGTTTTTGTAAAGAAGGGGGAAGTGTTGTAAATGTTTCTAGCTCCTAGGCATTGCCATAAAAGCTCTAAATGTGTATTGTAGCAGTCTGTAAATTCCTGTTTCAAACCTCAAAATGAAAGACTGTGGGAACCTAGAGTCAAGTGACCAGATGGGGTTGTTCTGCCCTCTTATAAATTATATTTTAGATATTACAAAGAAAAATCTCAGAATATAAAGTATTCTGTTCGGGAAGCCTGACTAGAAAGACTGCTCACATATTTCATCTTGCCTTGCTCAACTAAGTTATTAGGGAACAGTAAATTCTCCTAGACTCAGTCAGGAATATAGTGATGCTTAGTTTAGAGATTGCTTTTCTTTATTTGTATGAGTCTGTCCATCAATGTTGTTTTCAATATTGTCTGTGATTTGAACTCTGTGGTTTACTGTAAATATATATATATTCAGTACTTTCATGTACTTTTATTCTTTGTGGTAACAGGGGCAGGCCATGCCTGAATGGCTTCCACTTTGGCAGGTTCTGACCTGATCTTATCACTCCCCACTCTATGTCCCAGGTAGGAGACCTCTGCCATACCCACCTGACACTTACTGGGCTTAATGGTCAACCCTGCCCTCTGTAGTCTGCTGAGCACCTCTCTGACATGCTGAAGGTGCTCTTGCCAGGAATGACTGTAGATGACAGTATCATCTAGGTAAGCAAAATCTCCTGCTCCTGCTAGTATATGACCTATCAGCCTTTAGAAAGTCACTGGGGCATTTTTCTTTCCAAAGGGTATCTTTGTGAACTCATACAACCTGAAAGGAGTCAAAACGTCTGATCACTCTTTATTGCTGTGAGTCAAGGGCACCTGCAAGTAAACCTTGGTAAGATCAGTAGTGGTAAGATACTTAGCCCAACCCAGCTGCTCTAGGGCTTCATCTGTCCTAGGCATAGGGTAAGCATTAGACTCTGTGTGACAATTTAATTTCCTGTAGTCCATACAGAACAAGGTGCTGCCATCCTTCTTTGGTACCAGCACCACTGGGGAGGCCCAGGGACTGCTGGACTGCTGGATTACCCCTAGTTCCATCATTTCCTGTATTTCCTCCCTCAGAGTCTGTTTGACTTTCTCAGGCACCCTATAAGGGGCCTGCTTAATAGGCCTTTGGGATCCTGTATCTACATGGTGCTGCACCGGGTGGGTGCAACCTGGATGCCCAGTGAACATGTCCCCAAACTCGGGTAACACTGCTTGGATTTCTCAAACCTGGGTAGGGGGATAGCTGCTGGGGCATTGCTAACCCTTCCACTGAGGTGTCAGTTTGAGCATCACTGAGGAGATCAGTCACTAGATCCCCCTCAGACTCCTCCTGCCATCCACTGCAAATAGTTAGCACAAGGGCCTCCCTGTCATGGTAAGGTTTCATCATGTTAACATGGTACAATTTGTGCCCTTGTCCCCTGCCTAGCATCACCCATGTAGTTAATATTACTGACCATCCTTTCCACCTTGAGAGGTCCCTCCCCAGCTGCCTGCAGCTTGTTGCATCTGACAGAAATGAGAACCATAACATGCTACCCTACAGCATATTCTCTAGCTTGAGCATTCCTATCATACCAGACCTTTTTCTGCTGTTGGGTTTCTGCCAGGTTCTCCTGGGCCAAGCCCATGAGTTCCTTGAGCCTTTTCTTGAGGTTTAGGACATATGCCACAACAGACACTTTGTGGGATTCACCTTCCCACTCATCTCAAATTAAATGTAGAGGTCCACTCACCCAACACACCTCCCTGTTGGCTTCCTTTTCCACCCTCCCAGTCAAGGTGAACCATACCCAAAGTATTTGGAATGGGGTCTCTCCTAAAGCTCTGAGTGGAGTACACTGCCCAAGCAAGTAGTACTCTTCTTTAACCATTGCAGTCTTCACAATGGTTAGGTCACAGGCTGTGTCTCTCTTAGCAAGGGCCTCTTTCCCATTTACAAAGATAGGATATAACCTCTTGATGTATTTTGGTACCTTTTCTGTATCAAGACAACTTACTGCTGTCTTTCTGTCATTCCCACTTACTGGCTCTCCCACATTTTGTTCCCCACCTTGCCTCCATGGACATCTACATGCTACATGCCCCATTGTTTGCTTTTAAAACATTTAACCCTTGGTCCTGGATGTGTACCTGGGCTAGTGGCTTCCCCTGCTACTGACAGACTCTGCTGGAGTGGTTTAGGCTGCTCACCATGGGTTCCATTAAACCCATGAGCAGCACTAGGTATCCCTTTCCTGTGCAGTGATGCCCTGCTTGCTAGGTATAGGTCTCTCTTTTTCTCCAACTCATCTGCTGTGTTACATTCCCTATCTGCTAATCAGATTCTCATGTCCTCAGGCAAAGTGCTAAGGGCTTTTCCCTCAACAAAAGGTCTACTAACTCTTCAAAGGTGGCAACCTGACATGAACTTACCCACCTATGAAAATAAGTGCTTAGTTCAGCAATATATGAAAACATATTTTCATCTGCCGTGCATCTATGCTCACAAACTTTTTTTCCATAAGCTTCAGTTGTTAACAAAACATTCTAAAAGACAGTTTTTTACAGTATTATAATTTAAGCAATCAGTATCAGACAATTTAGAAATAGCAGTTACAGCTTTACCATAGAGTAAAGGGGTCAGGAACCGCACCCAGAGCCCTTAGTCAACATTGTACTGTTTACATACCCTTCCAAACATATGAATGAAACTATTAAAATTATCTCCTCTCTAAACTGTGGAAGAAATTTATTGAACTTTGTTGCTTCTGGGGTTCAGTTACTCCCTTCCGCATTACCTCCATGACCTTGGCAAAGAGTCAGCATCTCCTTTTCATGTTGCCTCTGCCTCTCATTCTCCTCATCTTCTAGAAGTTGCAGTTTCTCATTTTCCCCAGTCGTCTCAGTCTCTCTGCTGCTTCTATTTCAAAATGCTTGGCCTCCAGATGGATTTTTAAGTCCACTGTGGAAAGGTTGAGCTGTCCATTCTCTGAGAGTTGTACATCTCCAAGGCCAGCCTGGATGTCCTCCTGATTGCTGGTCTGTGATGCAGCTTTGCCTAAGGATATAATCATTTCTGTCTTTGTCAAGATGGCATACTCCTTTAGCCTAGCACATCTCAGCCAAGTAGTCCCCTGTCAGCTTGCCATACTCCTGTGCTGACATGCTTCCCTGCTCCCCCTGAATAAGTAAGCTAAAAAAAAAAAATAACATAATTGTGATATGAAACTCTGAATGTTCACTGTGTGGAACATTGAGAGTACAAACACCCTCCTTAGTGACCTCTGTTTACAGGGTACAGGAATTCAATATCCACACCACTGAATCCTAATATGTGGATCACCACTACAAGCCAATTAATATGTGATGTGGCTATCCCACCACTGCCAACCAATTAATATGTGACACCCCTGCACTGGGCCAATAATGAAGGAGCCTCAATCCTCACCACTGGCAACAGTGTGGGATGTACACACTGGAAGGATGACAGATACACACAGTAAAGTGCAATTTCCATTAAGAGCACACCGAGATCATAGTCAGTCTGGGGCTCATTTCTCCCTCTTTCTGCAGATCCCCAATAAGACTCCTCACTGGCACAGCTATAGAGCTGAGTCCTTAGCCAGGGCTCTAAAACAAGTCGTCCAACACTCTCTCTGTCCAACCAGTGCTTCATGTCCCTGCCCAAGTCACTGACACACACACTCTTGGAGATTTGTTTTACACAAACACACACACACACACACACACACACACACACACACACACGCACATGTACACGCACACACACACACACACACACACACACACACACACACACACACACACACACACACACACACACACACACAAACATACACACATGACACACACACGCACACACACAATAGGTTTACTAGCTATGCCTCCTTCTGCCCAGACTATAAGGTAGTTACCACTGCCACCAGAACCCCTTATCAGCTACTTTAAGGCCTGTAACAAAGGGTGTTCAATCCTACTGTGTAATGCTATTAATCCAAATAGTAGTTTGACCAAGCCAGGCTATTAGGACTGGACTGTACAGTGACACCAAATAGATATACCAGTACTCTAAGAGCTTAAATATCTCTAAACAAACCAGCCACAACTGAAATGTGTAAATATATTTAATAATAAATAATAAAAGAACAAGACAATACTCAATAAGTAATAAGTTACATCAGAGTTCAAAATCACAGGAAATAGTTAAAATAACCTTGCAGGACAGTCTCAGATAAATAAAGAAAACATCTAAGCTACACTTTACAATATTTCTATCTGAATCAAAAATAGTTACTATGCCCTAAAAACTTACTTACAGCAAGGCAAGTGCAGAAGGTGGTGAGTGGATGTTTCTAGGTCAAAGACAGGATACAAAATGTAAAGTTTCTCTCTCAGAGTGTTCTTAAATTAATATCAAATATTACTGCTGGATTAGCTTGGATGACATCACTTTTTGTCACCTGACTTTATTTCCCATTGTCAAAAACTACCAATGTTTATCATCTCCCTGTGAAAAATACATAGCCCTCAGATTTTTTATCAAATGGTGGAAGGTGTAAAGTAATTTACATTTCTCTACAAGTAGACAATACAAAAAAAAAACTGCTAGTTCTAGACATTATGTCTCCTGTTACACTGAAACTGGGAGATATCTATTTTAGTATGTGGTTATAAAACAATTTCATTTCAACAATTTTCTCTGAATTTTTTCAAGTTAACCTCCTGTGTTCCAGTTTCCATTAAACATATGCATCTATTCAGTCACAATAGTGCAAGTGTATTCCTGTTTTATTCCAATATTGCATGCTGTGGTTACATTTTAGCTCATTACTTTACACACACTTCTGTATAAATCATATCAATATTCACAAATGACACAATTATTTACAAAATTCTATATAGCTGGGCTGGCAGTATTTTCCTTTGTCACAACATATTTATTGAAATGTATACAGCACATCTTGAACAAATAAAACATCTTCAAACTTTACAGTAAGTCAGCAAACTAAACTATTGTTATGACTGGAATGGGTAGCAATCCTAGAAAACAGGCATGATTATGTTTTTACAGTGCAAAAAAGGTACATTGTTTTCCTGATATAGCTATAAAGGTGTGCATTTATTAATACCACAATGGTCCTAATGAGGCTGTGCCTATCAATAGAGCAAATTTGCATATTGGTGACCCCCTTCCAGGGGTATGAATGTATGTATTTGCAAATTTTAAATGCTATGAACTTTGGATCCTCTGCTCTAATTTTGATTTTTGATGGCCCCCCTGCTATGATTTTGAAAGTTGAAGTATGGCCTGTCCTAGTCCCGTTTTCTCCACCTGAGCTGTCCACCCCCTTAAATTAACAGCACTGGTTTATTGACCTATCCCCTTTAACAGTTCAACTTATTTTAATTACCTTTATCTTTTTCCATTTCCATTATAGGCAGGGGCATTTTACATCTTGTTTTAAATTTATTTAAAATAAATATTTTACTTTATGCTGTTTCTTTCAGTTTCTCCTGTTCCCACGCTTCCTTTTTGTGTGGTTATTCCAAATTTCTTCCTCCCTACCAATCACTATTGGTCCTTTTCACCTGTACCCCCCCCCCCCCATGGCAGACTTGACAGTAGAAATGGCTATAGAGATGACAGGCTCAGGCATAGACAGTATCTACTGCCTGCCTGCTCTTAAGGTGTATGGTTCCTCATCTTTGGTGTCTCTTTGCTGCTGTCTCAGCCTGTTGCTGTCAACAAATTTCCAAAACAGGCTGTGGCTACTGCTTTAGTACTTGCACACTGCTGCAGAGTACTCTGATGGTCTGACCCTTGATTAAAAAAAAGTAAATGTGTCTTTGAGTTGCATGCGGAAGTTACACTTGTACCCACTACAATAGTCTGACTAGCATGGCAGTAGGTAGAATAGCTAGACTAGTACTACAACTGTTTTTTCTTTATGTATGTATGTATGTATGTATGTATGTATGTATGTATTTATTTATTTATTTATTTGCTAGTAAGTAGGCAATAGGCATGGCAGTCTGGTCCTGGAATTATTATATACTGGTCACACTTTTTTTAACTCAGATGTTCTTTCAAGACATGGTCTGAATCATTCTGATAAACCTGAATTCAAGGTATGCATGCAGTGTGTGGTACTGCAAGTGGAGTGATGAAGCACACAAACTCAAGAGAAAGCAAAAACTATAAAAATGAATGTAAACTTGTTACACATAGAAATATAAAGAAGGTTCTTGAAAATATCCAGATACTGAAACAGGCTCCCTGTTGTAATGTCAGCGCATAAAATGATAAGGCTCGACAAGGCCAAGAAATGACTGAAAATGTAGAAGAACAAATCTTGAACACTGTCCTTCTTCTTTCTCCTTTAAACTTTTGTTGCAGGGGTCAAGCTCTCGTGAGCCCTAATGCCCTGCACAGTTAAATATACTAGCTCTGAGATTGCTATACCTTGGAGAAAGTGGAATATTCTGAGAAATGCCCATCTTGGGGTTAATATATTTAAGTCCATTTTTTCGACCATTCAATCTCTATTTCAGGACTCGTTTGAGCAGGTTTTGACATTTTAAACGGTACTGCAAAAACAAGTTAGAAAGTTCTCTACTGCAGGTTTCAGATCACAGGACCTGTCATCATCTGCAGTCTGCTCATATATTTATGTTATTATGCAGATCATAAAGATACATTCATAGACATGCTGATTTGCCTTTACATCTTTTTATCCTTCCCCACTGACTGATTTCACTGTCTCAGGAATCTCATGTCAGTCACTATTTACAAACATCCATTTGAATTTCAGACTTCATTAGCTTCAGAATATTAATGGTAAAGCAAAGCCTTTTGTTTTTCTGAGAAATGTAAGAACATCATTATTTAAATTATTTCCCCAGATTTTGTACCTTTAGCCCTCATTATTTTTTGTCATTGTCCTTAATTCTTGAACTAAGAGGTTGAGGGGAGTGGACTGTACATGGCGCAGCCAAGCTAAACTAAATCTAAACTGGGTGGCTTTTTTGACTGCTGTTCAAGAAGTCCAAAAAATATAGGATAATGGACACAGGCAGGACATCTACGCCAGTGCCACCTTATCCAATAAATGTTATATGTCTTACAGTATTTGCATGGGAGTTTATCATTATGTCCCTGTTAATGTGCAGTTACCTTCCTGCATGAAATGGGAGTGACTGAAAAGAAGTCAATTGATATTGCAGAAATGGGAATGACTGGGAACAGGCTGAACAGGCTGAACCAGTTTTAAATTGCAGTTCAAATTTAATTTATTAACTGTTCTCAGTTATTACAGTAACAAACAGAGGTCTTAGCAAAAGGCAGTGCTGTGACTCTGTGAATCATACTTTACAGTCATCTAGTGACGTCAAGCTTAGCCTTGCACAGTGAAATTACACAGTCTCATAACTTTGATCTGCCACCTACTACAGAATGTGTTTAAACAGTGTGGTTTTGCATTAACCTAAGTAGCATATTAGTATTTAGGATCTTTGAAAATAGCTGACTCCTTTTGTTTCTTACAGTGTGTGAGGGAGGCTTTTTAGTGGCCCGCCCAGCTGCACAGGGGCCTTTCATACTTAGCCTTGCCTTCTGTCTGTATATAAAGATAAACATATTTTTGTCAGCCTAAGAAAAATGGCTAAACATTTACTAGAAATTCCACTGCTTTTCTGTGCAAGTAGATAGCAATATGAAGGATAATGTATGAAGATTGAGGCCCTTGGCAATAATTTTCAGACTGTGTCAGTGACCTGTTCAGTCAGTCACACTTTCCTTTGATATTCTCCAGATAGTCACTTTAATTTATTTGCTCACATATCACTTGTTTTTTCTTTTATCATTTTTCCATATGCTATGGGAATAGGTGTGATTTACATTAGTCTGTTCAGTAGAGGTAATAGCTGCTTGGAAACACAAGTCACCAGTTTGGACATTGCTTTTATGAACGGAAATCACAAGCAAAAGAACACTGTCATTGTGGAGTTTAAAGGTTATGGCATGAGGAAGCACTTTGCAAACTAATTAAGACTAATAACATTGAACTTCCAAGTAGATATCCTTTCCAAGACACATTTTTTGTACTAAAAGGTGTTGCCAAAAATGAAGTGATACCGAGTTCAAGTAATTTTGCAAAAAAGACCTGTTTTAAGAGAAGTTATATGCCTTTAGTCTTTTTAATTGCATGGTAGTCTTTCTTTGAATGCATGTGGAGTTTTGCTGGATGTTGCAGTTTCCTTTGTTATGTCAAAAGACGCACTGCACATGAATTTGTGACCACCAAGTTGCCTGCTATTTGGGTATGAGCTTTGGTTTCCTGTTCTATTTGACTGTTAACAGAGTATTTATTATTTGGCTATGAAAGAACTGAACAACATGAAGTAAATGATTTTAACTTTGAGTAAATGTTTAATTTATGTTGCTTTTTGCATGCATGTGGGTGTGAAATGCACTATGCTGGCATATAGCACTTGCGGATGACTTGGACTGCAAGCTGTTAATGATCGGCTTCCTGTCGTACACGGTTTGATTCCTTCAATCTCCATTTGTCTGCTCTGTTACTCTGACTGTCACTTCACCAGACAGTGGTCTTCAGCTGCTCCTGAAAAGGGTCAATTTCCATCCAGTGGCTGTCCCAGACTTGAATCTGTGCATCCTAGATATAGCTGCTAATTAGGGATCCTGTACATGCAGTCTGACTGTGAATCTCAGCATGTCTCTTGTAGTTTAATGCCAGAACAGATGTTCTTTCAGGAAATGTGAGTTTCATAGGAAGAAAAGTTTATTGTTGCTCATATCAAGTCTTAGCAAATGGTTGTCAAGTTTTTGCTATAAAATGTCAAATAAAAGTTTTAAATTAAATCCAAATCACTGTGAACATTGTAAAAGTAAAGGATAGTATGCACTTAGACAGATTGGAGTAGCATTTTACTGTAATTGGGAAGAGACATCCAAGTAGTGGGCCCTGGTCCATCACCCTGCCTAGGGCCCTATTTGGTCATGATGCAACTCTGGTTTTGATCTAAGAATTGGTGATTGTTCTGTGATAAACAAAGTTAGCTATACATTATCTAGTATCAGTGTCCCTAAAATTTAGCTCTATTTTATTAGCAGTTCAGTTCTAGTGGTTACTGTTCATTCTATGGTATACACTAAACTTTTTTTAGGCATGATTTTTTTTTTCTCTTCTTATAATCAAGTGTTGTATTTTTGTAGCTGGTTGGTTTATTATCTTTCTTTGTGCTTTGTTGATTGTTTGTTTGTTTTGATTCTTTGTTTTTCAATAAAGAAAGCTCTAGAGTGTTCAGTACCTAAGCAATTGTTCCTCAGTTTTTTGTGTGCATGTGACCTGATTAAACAGAAAGTGATCTGTGAAGTATTAGAAGTTGTGTAGCTCTGCAAATTAGCTGTGTGAAATTATCAGTACTTTTTACAGTACGTATAACCTAATTCTGTCTTTTTACTAAGTATTGCTAGATTAGCTATCATTTCACTTAACCTCAGAGTATCACCCTAAATACGTCACCCATAAACCATCACGATCTGCTGTATTAATCTCACTTCAATTCCTGAATCTTACATCAACTCCTGAATCCTATATTCAGCTCTAGTACTGTGCTGTATGACTACATGGCTCATCATATGGCTCTCACTGCATCTGAGGCCAGTCTAATTACATAAGCATTCTAAGCCAGTGTAGCAACTGCCTAATGCTTACTGACTGCATACTGCTTCTATCAGCTGATAATATAACCTGAGAAAGATGTAAATATTTAACATGCATGATGGCAAACCTTTTGCATCAGCCCGCTGTCACTAAGCATCATACATCTGAAACAGCACATCAGTCATAACATACCACCTGGCCCATAATGTTTGCTAAGGCTATTATTAAAAATTCACTAAAGCCTCCAGAAAATCACTTTAAAAGACACTGACTTCTAGTACACCAGACAACACTTATTTCCTCTTTTCTCACACATACTGCAGATCCAGATAGCTCACCCATGATTCACCAGGAAAGCCATAAGGTCTTCTAGCTCTGCTTGCATACATGAAAATGTTTTAGTCAGCAAAGACACTACTGTTTGGTATACAAACTCACCAGACTGGACAAGAACAGGGTGACCAGAAGCTGTTTGCCTGTTGCTGGTATCCATGATATCACAAGGATCTTAATGCCCATTACACCAGGCAAACATGATTTTAACCTAGTGGAGCTATGTAAGAGTGAATGACCTGAGGTGCTGCACAGAGTGGGACAAACAGAGAGGTATGATGGAACTTAAGTAAGTATATGTTAGAGGCAGTAAAGATGCTGGTCTGCTGCAGTATCTTGCCTCCACACAGAATGATACCTAGACACCAAGACAAGGTAATTGGCTATGTAGTTTGTGTCATTTAAGAAGACCCAAAATGTCAGCTTGCATTAGAATAACAAAATAAAGCAAATAAGACAAGTAAGACTTCCTGTTTTGCCAGGATTACATATACCTCATATATAATGGCTTATGCATACTGGCCAATGCTTTTGCTGCCCCTACAGTGTCTATTTTAGGTAGACTATCCCAAATAATCATTACACCATAGCAAATTCAAATGCAAAGAACCACAAGGTGATGGCACTACTCAGTGCTAAGACTCTACACAGAAAGAAGACAGAACCTGAAGCCTTCCTGCAACCTAAACACATTCATTAGATTATTCTTGAGGTAACCTTTACAAAATGGGATGTATCCTGTCAAGGATACCATACACCCATGAAGTATACAAAGCTTTTGTCTACTTCCTCTTATGCTGTATGTATGAGAAGACATGTTAGTATTAGAAGGACAGACAGATGTGCCAGAACTCAGAACTTTCTTGTCATTAGTATGTCTGATAAGACATGTCAGTATAAGAAGGGCAGACAGATGTGCCAGAACTCGGAACTTTCTTGCCATTAGTGCTCCTCATGCAGGCTTTCAGCAAATGAGTCTCAAAGTAGAAACAGCCGGCTTCAGCTACATAGACTTCAAGCAGGCAAGTACCCCATTGAGGAATCCTTCCTTTTCTCTAAAGATTTATGTGATGATAAGAAGTACTGCCAGCCATGCCAGGGAAAAGTACGACAGTGGATGTTTGACCTGTGCCAGCACAGCCAGCACAGTTAGCTGGAATTTTATAAATAATTATATGTCATTTGTCTACAGGCTGATTTGCACAGATGCTTGTGCTGAAAATGTATTTGTAAGCTTTGTTTATGTTAATTATGTTAAAATGTATCAACAGTTCACCCTCCTGAAATGAAGAGGAATGTACATATATTATAGTATCTGAATTAAATGTATATTTTAATAGAGGAGACTGGCATGGCAGCAGTTAACCAGCTGGCTTATTATAAGAAAAATAAGGGAAATGTAAATGAGCTGTTAAATCATTGAATGGTACCCCACAGTGCTGATTAGGCCAGGAAAAGGTACGTCTGGGAGCAGCCATTATCTGTTAGTTTTTGTAACGAGGGGGAAGTGTTGTAAATGTTTCTAGCTCCTAGGCATTGCCATAAAAGCACTAAATGTGTATTGTAGCAATCTGCTAAAGTCCTGTTTCAAACCTCAAAATGAAAGACTGTGGGAACCTAGAGTCAAGTGACCAGATGGGGTTGTTCTGCCCTCTTATAAATTATATTTTAGATATTACAAAGAAAAATCTCAGAATATAAAGTATTCTGTTCGGGAAGCCTGACTAGAAAGACTGCTCACATATTTCATCTTGCCTTGCTCAACTAAGTTATTAGGGAACAGTAAATTCTCCTAGACTCAGTCAGGAATATAGTGATGCTTAGTTTAGAGATTGCTTTTCTTTATTTGTATGAGTCTGTCCATCAATGTTGTTTTCAATATTGTCTGTGATTTGAACTCTGTGGTTTACTGTAAATATATATATATTCAGTATTTTCATGTACTTTTATTATTTATTATTAAATATATTAAAAACTTTTTTTATGGCTGGTCCTTAGTATGTAACCTTTGAGAGTACTTATATTTATTTGGTGACCGTGTGTGGGCCACTCCGGAAGGCCTAGTTGTCTTGGTGGACTACTACCATTTGCATTAACATTAATACTACACATATAATTGGATACCCTTTTAAGAGCCTTATAGCAACTGACTAGTGGCAGTGATAACTACCTTATAGTCTAGACAAAGTTGGCAGAGCAGGTAGTCTGCGCCAGCCTTTCAAAGGAGTGTGTGTATGTGAAAATTAAATCTTAAAGAGTCTGTGTGTGTGCCAGATACCTAGGGCAGGGACACAAAGCACTGGATTTGCAGAGAGGGTGCTGGAGAACATGACTTGGACACTCAGCTGAGGGCCTACCCTACAGCTGTACTAGTGGTAAGTTTATTAGGGGTCTGGAGGGAGACAGGCAGAGAGCCATCCAGACCCCAGGCTGTATGTGCTCCATGTGTACTCTTAAGGGAAATTGTGGTTGATGCAGAGAGATCTGCTTCTGGAAATACTGAGGGAATCCATCTGTATTTCAAGTGCATGCTACTTTCCAGTGTCAGTGTTGAGGATTCAAGTTTCTTGATTACTGGCCAAGAGTGGGAATGACACATATTGGTACCCATCACATATTGGCAGCAGTGGCGGGTGTCACAATTTGCATAAACTTTTGTCTTACACAAGTGTAGTTGTTGGCACCAAGCCCCCTATAAAGACTGTCATTCTAGTTTTGCCTTTTGTTTAGAAGAAGATCACATCATATAAGGTCATGTGTTATTTGTCATTTGACTTTCTTTCATTCCAAAATCAGAATGAAGTTAAAATATGTTTATGTGATTTCTGAAAACAGATGTCTGAGAGACTTATCCTGTACTGCCATATCAACTGATTCCATAGTGGCAGACCGCCTCTTTCATGCCAAGAGAAAGAAAAAGGTAATGAGAAAGGTGAGTGATGGAATCTGAATGGCCATCTGTCTTGCACAGTCTGTGGCTGAAGCTTCCATTGTGACAATAATACTGCTCTCTGATTGTTGTTCTGCTTCTCTATGGCCCTCTAGTGAATTCCCTCCAGAGGCTTCTATGGGCCAGGACCCTTAAATGTGCAAATAGACAGTTCATCAAGTGGAATCAGCCAGGAAGCAATACCTGTAAATTATGTCCAAGGATGAGGGAAGAATACATCAGATAGCAGATTCTGTTGTGAGATGTCACTTGATCAGTAATGGATGTCTGATGCATGACTTCAAGTTTGCAGACCATACATCTTGGCATGCCCAAAAAGTGCACTTAAATATTAAACATTAGTCTCCCCCTCCTACCCATTTTTGTCAAAAAGGGACTCAGAATGACTGGGTTAACTTTTACCCAAGAATTATTTAAAGTCATCAAAGCTTTTCAGCCCTTCTTCCCTACTCATCATCTGACCCTATTTTCAATCTTTCTGAATCTGATTATGAAGGACTGGTTATGCTTCACAGATTTCTTCCCCCAAAACTTGTGAATCATAGTCAGAGGATATCCTTTCTTTGGATTTCTCTAATAAGGAAATGTTGTTCAATTATACTATTTTAGAAATGAAAGACTTTTTCAAATAGGAAGGGAACATGGGGAGTGTTAGAGGGTGGCTGAATGGGGCACATGTCCCTCCATCAGTATTTGTAACCCCCAGTGTGCCCCAGGCCTTGTCCTCTACCTTTTACACAGCTCATTAAGAGACTGAAGCCTTAATTCTGCACACCAAACATGTTTTTTTTTTGGTAAATCAGTCATTACAGTTTCATAGTTTTCATTGTTCAGAAAGTGTATGTCCATACAATACCTGGTGTAGTTCTGTTAGTGTTTTACATGAATTAGAGTTGTCTGGCATATACATTTCTGAACTGTTATGTTTCTTTCTGCAGTCAAAGTTACCGAGTTTGAATTCTCCCACCTCTGTTTGCATGCAGTCTGACTGTGTGCAAGTCACTCAGACAGTGGGTTTATCTAGTTAACAAACAGATAAAAAACAGCATCTAAAATTTGTCACTTTTGCCCCACCCCAAATTATTTTTTTTATTTTATTTATTTATTTAATATTTGCTGACCCGGAAAGTCTGACTAGGACTGAGCCTATTTTCAGGGGAGGCCTGGGTAGAAATTTTCCAGATGCATGTCTTTGGAATTATGTTTGGGTTTGTCCAGAATTCTTAATGAAGGAAATTGAGAATTATTTTGGTCTGCTACTTGTAAAATTTGCAGCTTTCTGACAAATTACTGTGGATTTCAGTCAATAAATAATGTTAGGCATGTGAGTTTCAGACTTTGTGTCCTTCAGAAAATGTTTGCTAATACAACTTTCTAAGTATATAATAGAAATGTTTAAAATCTGTTCCTGATTATTGGGTGTTTGTCTCTGATTCTTGAGCTAAGGGGTTGGGATGGCATGGGTGCATACAATGCATAGTTCTCACAGTAATGAGCTGAAATATATTTCTTAGTCATTATTTATGTGTTTGTTCCCAGTTATTATTGCAAGCAAACATCTGAATGTATCCAGTCCTACAAGCTTTTGTATGAATCCTGCATTACAGAGTAGTTATGGTGTAAAGGAAGGAACCAATTGTAGCAAACCTGGACTTCATCATATGAGTCGTGTTCTTTGGCTATGATCCTTAGTTTCCTGGCTTTGTTGACTTTTGATAGTGTAGGTTTTGTCTGTGAATAAACTAAAACAGTATGTAGTCTGAGTTTAATGTTGAAATATTGACTATGAATGCCTTTTTAATTTAACAGTTGTTTGCAGGCACACTGGTGTGGAATGCACTGTGTTGGGTCACAACAGTTTGGTACTTAGTGTAGATGAGTTAAGGCTATGAGCTGTAAATGTTCTGCTTCCTGTAGAACAGCTTTTGATTCTCTCAGCCTTCTTTTGTCTAGTGTGAGTCTGACCAAGCCATTTCACCAGACAGTGTTCCTGGGCTGCCCCTGAACAGATATGGTTGTGTCCAATAGGCTGTCCTAAGCTGTTAGCAACTTCATTACTAATTTATCTTTTGAATTCTTGCACCCTTCATGTAGCCCCCAATCATTGTGTTTCACTATGTAGTATTTGACTGTGAATCTCTGCATATCTGTTGTAGTTTAATGACTTGCCAAATGCAGTTTCAATAAATGTGGATTTCAAAGGAAGAGAAGTTTACATTTGCTCATGCTGTCTGTTTTCAATGTGAGAGCATTTTGTTTTGTTCATAAAATGTCTGCCAGTGTTTTTGCTTAAGAGTTTTAAATTAAATCCAAATATCTATAAACACTGTAATAGTAAAGAAGAGATAAAAGACACACTGACAGGCTTCAGCAGTGATTTATTGTATCTGGGAAGAGACAGCCAAAATGGAATATTGGTATGACTTTGGGGGAGCTAGCCCATTACTCTGCTTAGGACCCTATTTGGCCATGATCTAGCTTTGCTCTTATTGTTAGGAAGTTGTACATGAATCTTTGGCCTCATACATATGCCCCACCTTGTTGCTTTATATCCTTTAAACCAAGTAAAGGGGCAAACCAGGAACACCATGTGGGTAAGCAACTTACTCAAAGTCACACAGTAGACAACTGGAGTTGGAAAGTATTAAACCCTGTACCCCTGACTACAGTAAACAGCTCACTAGGAGTTTAGAGACTTAATACTCTGAGCTAGCTACTAGGCGTTCAGTTGTGTCTTCATTTTCTGATAAATCACTGAGTGTTAAAAATCACTAAGGTTTACAATAATTCAGTCAGTAATGCCAGTTATTAGAGTTTCACAGTTTTTGTTATTCAAATGTTCAAAAAGTGCATGTTGATGCAAAAACTGTTCTATTAACTTTTTTAAGTGAATTAAAGTAGTTTGCCTCTTATCTGTCTTTGAGTTTACAAAACATCAATAATATTGCCTCATATTTATGCCCTGCCCCTCTTTAACTTCTTTTTTTTTTTGGTAAATAACTAACAATTGCTGTCAATCAATAATGCCATTCATTACATTTTCATAGTTTTTGTTGTTCAGAGAATACATATCCACTCAATACTTTTAAAGAAGTTTGTGCTTTGAATGTTATATGAATGAAAGCACTTAACCAGATTTTTGGACTATACATTAAACTTTAATTTGTTAAATTATGTTATAGAATAAACCTGTTTTTTTTCCTCTATGTTTTGGGATGTGCTTCACTAACCTGTTCTGTTTATAAGGTTCTCTGTTAGCATTTTAAGAGGTTTGTAGTTGTCTGGCACATATGTTAATAAAATACTTCATGTAGTCTAAGGTATAGGGTTTGAATCCTTTCATCTTCATTTGCCTACTTTGTTATTTTGAATGAGTCACTTAAACCAGAGAGTGCCCTTGGTTTAGCCCTGATAAGGGACACTTTGTTCATTGGGTTTATCTGATTAACAAATGCATAAAATAATATTTAAAATATGTCTTGTTATTTTTGGTTTTGTCCAGAATTCTTCAGCAAAGAAATCAAAAGGTATTTTCATCTGTTTTTTGTAAAATTTGTGGCTTGTGACAAATTGTTTTCCAATTGCAGTCACTAAGTAATGACAGGCATGTGAGTTTCAGAGTGTGTGTTCTTCAGAAAATGCTTGATAATGCAACACTTATTTTATTAACTTTCTAAGTAATGATCATAGTTATGCTCATTAAGGATAATATGTAATTATCGGCCATGGTATGGATAAGCATGTGCCTAATTTCATTCCTTGTTTCTGATTCTTGAGCTGAGAAGTTGAGAGGGCAGAGGCGAGATGCACTGTGTGGTTCTGACATCAGTGAGCTGAAATATATTCTGGGCCATTACCTAGGAAGTTATTTGTTTACTTGATCTCAAGCAAATATCCAAGGTTTACCATTATACAAGTGTCTGTAACTGATGGGTGTCAGTGAGCATGTCTGCAGATGCATAGGAGTCAAAGATCACAGTATTAGCAATGTAGTATGTCGAAAGAATAATACTTGAGATGAGGTGAAAGGAAGTTGTTTTTCTCTGTGAATTTGTAATTAGAGATACTAAGAGAGAATATGAAAAAAACTTCTATACTTTTTGTGTGTTTTTGTTGGGGGTCCTAGAGTATTTCAACTTAATCCTGAGTTGGTAATGTTTGTAAAACTGGGTGTTTGGTAAAACATAATATATTACAGCTGCAGTATAACTTTTTTTCTTATAATTAGTATAACATGAAAAATTTCTATTGTAAACCAGCTTACTGCTCCAGTAAGCAAAGATATACTGGGGATATCAAATAATGTTTTATATGTATAAAGTCCACAGCTTAATCATGGTGTGAGCCTTCTTACTAGTTGCTAGTAAATGTCCAACATGCACCCATCTACTTCAACTTTTGCAAAATAGCATAGTATTTCACATGTTAAAGAATGAAGGCTGCTTTTGCCTGTCATTTCATTAACTCTTTTGCGTGTTGGTGTTATGGATTTATGGTATTCATGGTACTACAAGCCCGTTTTTCCTTGTATCAATTGACTGTTTGATGCTGAAAAAAGTTGAATGCATTTTCTGATGAGTGGGGATTTGCTTTGCTTGCCCATCTGGGCTTTTGGAGATTTCCATCTTGAGTTGTTTCTGACCAGGATATCTAAAAAATCGAAGAACTGGGTATGTGGTAAAGCAAGGTTAAAGTAACATTGTAACCATGCTGTGACCTCATCCCTACTTGTTTGTAAATGCTCTACATTTTGCCCATTTGTTCCATATTTTCAAGCGGGGAAGTTGGCTATGGCTGTAGTTTCTCTTTGTTAGTTTGTTCTGTGGATGTTATGGTAATGTCAAACTATACTAACCTCTCTGAAAATGATGAAGTATCACTTTAAGGATGTGCAATTTTAATTATCATGATTGTTAAAAACTACATTTTCTTAAAGTATTCTGATGAAATGTGGTCATAGACAGCTATAATAATAATCAGAAAAATCGCAACTGCATAATTTAAAATCTCACATATACAAAAAAGGATTCAAATCCTGGCATGTGTTATTATGACCAGACATTTCCTTCTGAGTGCTATACACACCTCTTAACTTTCCCTATTTTTGCAGAATGTCCCTGATTGTGCTTCAGGTATTTGTCCTGTCCTACAAAACATTCTTGATTTTGTGGTAAATCACTTGTTGTTACAATAAGTCAGCAATGCCATCAGAGGGTTATATTTTTTATTGCTCCAAAATGCATAGTGATGCAAAACATGTTATTCTATAAATGTTTTAATTCAATTAGGGTAATACTCATTTTTTTCCCTAATGACCCCCCCCCCCCACATTAATTTTTGCTTTGTCCAGAATCCTTGAACAAATAAGTTGAAAGGTATAGTGAATCCCTAGATCAAGCAATTCAGATACTATTGTTTGTGCCTTTCGGCTTTTCCCGGTGAGGGGTCGCCACAGCGGAACTCCGGTCCGCTAATGATTGGCAGTTGATTTTCATGTACCAGCTTGCCAGGCCTGACGCACAACCTTCAATGAAGGTACGCCCATTCACGCATGTCTCCACGAAGAAGAAGCTCTAGCTGAGAATCGAACTGGACAGTGTCTTAGTGTGAGGCAACAACGCTACCGCACACCACCACCGCGGGTACAATTCAGATACTATTACTTTTGCATATTCAGAATTGGATCCAAGGATGCCTTGTATGTCAGGAGTAGATCACCTCTTAGCAATTTGTAAGAAATATTGTATGGAGCTAAGGCTTTGAGGCAATCTGCATAAGACATGCAGTGTATGCCCTGTATTCTTTTTGTGAAGAACCTCTATGGACTTTCCAGTTGTTTCAAAACAGTCAATTTAATGTACCTATGATGTTATAAATGGTGTTTGACTAGCTGCTGCTACTGGGATAGTCATGAAAATAAATTCTTAGTAAATAATCCAAACTTTTACAGAGGATGTAAAAGCACAATTGTTAAATGCTTCTCTGGAAAAGGATCTTCTGTTTGGTAATTTATCTGCTTAGGGTCTCAAAAACCTGGATGTGAGAAGCAAACTAATGCAAGGGATTAAGTAACTATTATTATCCCCTATTCCTAAATACCAGAGAAAATGTCTTTCTAATTCAGGACCATATTTTTTAAAAACCCTTGAAGTCAGCCCGGCCCAAATAACAGGTCAAAAAGAAATGTCAAGATTGTATTAAAAAAAAGAATGATCCTTGAGATCCACCTTCCCAAGAAGAACGTGGAACTACCCTTGCCCCATATCCTATACAAGTCTGGAAGCTGGCACAGAGAATTAAGACTGTGAGCTGTAGTCCCTGTGGTAATGGTTGATTGCCTTACCCTTCATTTACCTCTTGTGTGACCTTGGGCACTTTACTTAACCAGACAGTGTTTAGGGGCAATTGGGAATTTGAACTTGGCTCCTCAATAGTCCCATGGACAGCAAACTCAGTAACAACCTATTAACCTGTATCTTTCTCCTCCCACCTCATCCAGACATTCCTTTAAAAATTACAGGGAGTCTTTCCTTCTGCCTTCATGCATGTCAGTCTATAACCTTAAACACTTGGATCCTAGATGTCATAGCTCATGGACACATTCCTCAGTGGGCATTCACTCCTATTGCATCAGGAATGAATTCTTCATCCTCCAAGGGACAGGGTTCATCTTTTTTATTTTTTAATTTAAAATATTTCTGAATTTCTACTTGGTGGTGGTGGGGCCATACAGGAAATCATACAGAAAATCCCCTCAAACCATGGGGAAAAGGCTTTTATTTCAGACTTTTTCTGGCTCCTAGGAAAGATGACACCCCAAAATTCAAAATATTGTCTCGAACGACTACTTCTACTACTTTCAACGTAAGGAATCCTGGCCACCTTGGACCTCAAAGAAGTTTATCATCATATCCCTTTTCACAAAAAACACAGATCTTATTTAAGGTTCTTTACCTTGGGATTGCATTTTCAATTTACTTCTTTCTCTTTGGTTTGTGTATCACCTCAAAATTCTTGACCACGTACCTAGTTCCAGTAATTGCTCATTACAGACTTTAAGGCATTCACATATACCCCTACCTGAATGATTGCCTGATCTCAGCATTGTCAGCCAAGAATCTCTGGCAGCATTAAAATGTTCATCATTATGATCACTGATGCAGTAGCCTAAGCTATATGGGTTATATCCTGCATAGAGTATAACAGATATCCAGCTTACAAAGCATCATGGCATCTTCCATACGGACAAACCGTTAATCAGCTGGAGCTAAATAAAAAGTCAGGCTTGGGTGCCAATCCCTTCATGTCTTTCCTACTGTTGAGAAGAGTATTTATCTGTGGGATTTCAGGGATTGACAGTCTGCTAAAGCTGTTCCATTGCTGTCAAATAAGTTCTAGTCAGAAAAAAAACTTCCATTACTTTACTTTTTCTGTGGTAAGGTTATTAAACAGTTTAAAACTAATATTTTTGTGATAAAATGGTGGCTCATATGTTGTCTTTTCCATCCAGTTTGACAGTTAGGTTATTGAATCCAGCCAGATTGAATCACAGAGCTTTTTTCAAGAGCATTGATCCAGGGCTCTGACTCACCTCCTACCCATAATTCCATCTGATCCTCCAATTATCTCAGATCTCATTTCCTGCTTGGTCATTCCAGATGCAATCTGAGGGCTCTGTATCCGTGGTGTAGATAAGTGGTTGTTTCTTTTTTATGCTGTTAAGGTTTTCTTCAAGATACTTAATCATCCCCACCTGCCTCCTACGATTCAGAAAGCAATACAATCTTCCAATCCATTTTCCCCTTTTAAGGAACTTGTTTGCTTTTCCTGCCTTCTCTACCAACAAAAAAGTTCTTTATCTTTCTAGTATGTCGAAATTCCTTTTTTTTCTTTTATAAGATTAATATTATTAGGGATAATTTTGGTCTAGAAGTTTAGTAGTGAATGTTTTTCTCTTAAGAGTTTGTTGATTTTTGTGGTGTCTTTGCTGCTGGGACTGTGTTGCCTATAACCATATCTGACAAGGTCATAGGACTTAGAAAATGTATGACTTGTGAACACAAAATTCCACAACAAGACCTTGATGCTGTCTGTGTTTGCTGCCTATTTATAACACATTTAAATATTGATTATGAAGCCTGTGCCTCTTTTGGGGCCCGGGCTGTAGGTGATTATCGAGACAGGTTGGTTCTGAAGGGCATCTTCCCTGCCCAAGGGGAGGATCAGCTCCTTCTGTGTCAGAAACTTCTTTTCCTTCTTCAAAGTAGTCTGATAAGGTTAAACTGGACAAGGAGAAGGAAAATGAAAAAGAAAGAAATAGGAAGAAAGAAAGAGAGCAGGATAAGAGGGTATAAAAGATGAGAAAGAGCTCTCCGGATTCACTTGGCTAATCCAGCCAAGCTACGAAGACTCTGAGACATATGGATCCATCTGCCATAGAGGTCCTTCAGATCCATTCCTTGTCTCCATCTTGTTGTTTTTCCACAGAGACAGCCAGGCTGAGACTCCATTCACCTTAACCATTCACCTTTTTACAGGAGTAATCTGAGTGGTCACCTCAACCATGATCAGTAGCTTCATTCTTTAGGTCATTCTGATTGTCTAGGAGTCTGTCAGAAGCCAATGTCAACAGGATAATCCAGAAGTTTCTTCAGTCACAGATCCATTGGCAGTGTTCATGGTGTCTAGCCATCAGGTGGCTCCAGACATGGCCTCTACTGCTCTGCTAATAATCTTTCCTGTGCCATTTTGAGGTTTCGGATCCAATGCCCACAGATCTGATATCCTCACATAGGCCATCAACATCTGAGACAGCAGCATTATCCTCTTTAACTCTGATGGTTTCCCTTCACCCTCTCAATTCTGGCCCTGATAGATTTGGATGGGTCTCAGAGTTGAGTGTCAGAGCTGAGGGTCAGGGATCAGAGTTGACTCCTAAGTTTTCAAAGCCATCTTTGTCTCTCAGAGCTTCAGCTTTGGGCAGTTCACTGCCACTGTTGGCCTCCAAGCTCAGTCAGGTTGGCATGGATGTTCCATCTCTGTCTTCCTCATGACAGGGAGGTAGAGCTTCAGCTCCAATATATGCTTTGGCTCTTGAGACCTTTGTTTGGGTCCTCTCCAGGTCCAGAAATTAGGTGCCTCTATCTCAGGTGGTTTTGTCCCAGCCTTCTGTGGATTCTGCAACTTTGCCCATAAATCTTGTTCAATATGGCAATCAGCCTCACTCAGCCTCGGGGGGGGGGGGGGTCAAAGTTGGTGAGGTCCTCTTCCAATCCTGACCCTTCTCCAGAATCCTTTACAGAAGAGGGTCTTAGGAAATTGGCCTGTAAGAGAAGTAACTTGGGATAATCTCCAGAGTCAGACACAGAAGACACACATTTCAGTGAAGAGGAGGGCTCTCTATAATTCCATTTGGAAGACATCTCCTCTGTAGATATTCTGGAGTTAATGAAGCAAAGAAAGAGGTTGGTTCACTGAAGCCCCATCTCCAGAGGAGTTGATGATCATCAAGTTGTTCAGGGTTGGCACTTCTACCCTCTTGGTGGTCCCATCTGCTGATGATTTAATAGATCTGGCATGTCAGTGGAAGTAACCTGATGTGGTGGACCCAATCCCATGTAAGCCAGATAAGATTTTGGTTTCCCCTAAAAAGATGTCCCACTGGAGTAAGGATCCCCCAGTAGTTTCCATAGTTGTTGCAGCAGCCACTAAAAAGGAGCTCTTAGCAGAAACCATCTGTTCACCCCATGAAACAGATTCTAGGGCAATGGACAGATTTGAGAAATAAATGTATGCTTTGGTGATATTTGTACTCATATCACTGAACTACTTGGCTCACATGACTCATTACCAGAGGGACTTGGCCAAGAAATTGTCAGAATTCTTCTCTGGTAATCTGCCTGCAGATATCCAGAAGATAGTGGAGTCACAGCTATTTACCCTTCAGTCAATGACCAACATGACCATGCATCTTCTTAATATTGCTGATGGCACAGCAAGGGCTGAAAGTACTGAGATTGCTATTTGTTGTCATGCCAGGGTGTGCCTATGCAATTTTTGCGGAAGGCTTCAAGATGTCCTTTATCAATGCTCCCTTTGATACTTTGACTCTCTTTGGACCAAAGGATAAAGAAATGCTTACCAGAAGTTAACAAGAGGATAAGACACTGCCTGTAGTTGGCATTCATTTTTCTACTCCTACTTTTCTCCGAACAAAAAGGGTAACAAGAATATGATTTTGAAAGCTCCAGGGTTTTGGCCAAGATGCTTCTGCTCACAGAACCCTGGGCAGAGGGGGGAATAATTTCAGCTGATTTCACCACAGAGACAGAAGCAGACTGCAAAACAAAAAGGTTTCAAGGCACCTTCCAATGCTACTGAATGGCTGACAAAGTTTCTCACTCTGGAGGCAATCAGGGGGAGGGGCATTTATCCTTGCACCCTCAAGTTTGGTATGCCATTACCCAAGATTCCTGGGTGCAGAGAATAATTACCAGTGGCTTCTTTATTCTGTTTGTGTTCCCTCCACAAAAAAGAAAGAAAATTTCTGACAATCCACCCGGTCAGGTGGAACTGGCAGCAACGGAGGTTGCAAAGCTTCAAAAAAAAGACTCATCCAGGAGGTCCCACCAAATCAGCAAGGATACAGTGTCTATTTATGGTTCTTTTTTTCCCTAAAGAAACAGGATATCCCACACCCATTCTGGACCTAAGGTACCTCAACCAGATTGTAAAACAGACAAAGTTGCAGATGGTCACAATTCAGTCCATTCTATGTCTTCTGAGGTTAGATGACCAGATATTGTTGATAAATCTCCAGAATGCATACTATCACATGAAGATAGCAAGGCAGTCCAGGTGATTTCTTTGTCTCTGGGTGGATGACAGTCATTTTCATTTCAGAGCACTGCCTTTTGGCCTCACTACAACCCCCAGAGTGTTCACTTAATGCATGGCAATTGTAGTAGTGTGTCTCAGGCTACAAGTGTTCCAGGTATTCCCTTACATGGACTCGCTCCTCGCTGTATCAATCAGGGGTCTACTTGTTCATTGTAGGGACTTATTGCTGCATGTAGCTCTACAGTTGGGAATTACTATCACCCTTACCAAAAGCCAACTGGCAAAAACACAGATGATACAGTTCATAGGATGCCACTGTACTCAACTACTGAGATAACCAGACTTCCATAATCCAGAATCCAGTCTCGGCATCAGAAAGCTTCTTAGGTCCTTCATCATACCACTCCTTCAGCAAGACTTGCACTTTGACTACTAGGCTTAGTGGCTGCACTGATCACAGCATAACCTCAGGCAAGATTCTACATGAGAGTTCTACAGTGGATATATTCAGTACAATAGTCCTTGATGTTTCCTTCCCTTCCTACACCAGTGAGTCTTACACCAATATGCAGAAAATCCATCTGTTGGTGGTTCACCTCACCGATATTGTCATCTTTTCAACCATTCACTCTACCACCACCCCCCCCAACAGCCAGAATGACCACAGATGATTCCATTCTTAGGTGGGTGGGGCATTACAAAGGGAAGATGGTTAAAGATACATGGTTATCAACAGAGGTCAGTCTTCACATCAGTGTCTTGGAAATGAGGGAGGTCTTCCTAGTGTTCTAGGCATTCCAGTACTTTCTCCCTGAGGGTGTGATATCCATCCAGATGGACAATACAGTGGCAATTTGATATACCAACAAACAGGCAGGGGCTCATTCATACTCACTATGCTGGAAAGCCATGACAATGTAGCAGTGGGAAATGTCTTCCTAGCACTTTCTAGTCACAATGTGCATCCAAGAGACTTCCACTGTTCAACCTGACAAACTGATCAAGTCTATTCTTCTGTCCCATGAATGGTCTCTCAATCAGTCAGTAGCAATGTTGATTTTTATTTGTTTGTGAGAACCTTGCTGTGATTTTTTTCACTTCTTACCCAAACAACAAATGCAGCAGTTACTTTGCCCTGATCTCTCCACATGGATAAAAATTGAGGGATGCTGTAGTTTACACCTGGTTCCTGGATTTCCTTTATGCCTTTCCCCTCTTCCATCTAATGAAAAAAAAGAATATTTCAGAAAGTCATGAAGTGCAAGGCAAAAGTTATTCTCATTGTGTCCTTTTCACCCTGGCAAGTTTGACTCATCTTTCTCTGGCCTCAACTGAAATACTCTCCAAGGGTGCTTGATCTGCATCCATACATTCTGCTTCACCCATCTGGTCAGCCTTACCAAAACATAAAAAGCCTGAAACTGATTGCATGATTTCCTCAATTTTAATTGTGGCCAGAGACACCAGGCTGTCTTCTCCAGTCATTTGGATTTTATCATCACAACAAAAACCTAAGTTCTACCTTAACAAAATGGAAAAGGTTTAGAACATACTGGCATCTTCCAAAGGTTTGGACCCTTTTTCAGTTACTCTTCCATCTATTTTAGATTTCTTATTGGAATTGTTTCAAAAAGGTGCTAGGTTTTCAACCATCAACGTCCATTTAGTAGCCATTTCAAATTTCTACATAGGCCAGAATCAAGCATCCATTGCCTCCTTGAAGATTTCCAAGGCCTTTTTGAATGGCCCCTTTCTCTTAAGACCTCCAATGCAGGATACAATTCCCCCATGCGACATCACTATCATGCTATAGGTATTAACTATGGGTCCATTTGATCCTGCATCTTCAGAAGACCTAAATTTCCTGACATGGAAAACAATATTTTTAGTAGCAATTGCTTCTGCTAGCAAAATTTCTGAGCTACAAGTGTACTCTTGCAGACCTCTGTACCTTGCATTTATTAAGGATAGAGTAGCTTTGTGAAATGATACTCATTTCCTACTGAGCATGACCCCTGAAGTAAATCTTAATCATAAGGTTAATCTTCCAGTGTTCTTTTCAAAGTTTTCAAAGTGGAAAACACTTTACATTTGATGGATGTTCATCTTCAGATTAGTTTTTATTTGCATCAAACGAAGGACATTAGAAAGTCAGACTAGCTTTTTATCTCCTTCTCAAAAACTAAATTTCGACAGGGAATATCTAAAGTATTATTGTCTAGGTGGCTTTCTGACTGTATTTCCTTTGTATATGATGAAATGGGATTAACTTTACTTGGCAAACTAAAGGCTCATTCAGCTAGAGCTGTGGCTATGCCCACAGCCTTTTTCTGCAGAGTTCCCATTGATGAGATTTGTGTTAAAACTACTTGGTCTACAGTTCATACCTTTTTGTTTCATTACATACAATCCAGGTCTCGTACATCCTTTGGCTCTTCCATACTTAGGAATATCTTTCCATGAGGCCACACAGCTTTTCGAGTAGCTTGGGAATTTGCCCTGAATTCTGAATCAGACAGTAAAGACAACATTGTATACAAAATGTATGCACTCAACATAACAGTAGATCTGTCTTGTCTTGTTCCATCCAGTTCAACATTCCTCCCTCCAGTCTCCATCCTAAATTGTCACTTTTTGGCTCCTGCCTGATTGGTTGTACCTAATCAAGAGCCTTGACTTTTTGACAGTGTGTTGCTGTTATCTTTCTTCATTATTCAGTTAGGTTTGGTTTGTTAGGCCTGTCTGTGTGTTATATTATAGCTGCAAGTAGGCAAATTCGATCTGAGGTTATTTGAGAATCAGTGGGAATTATGGGTAGGGAAAAGTCACAGCCATAGATTCAAGCTGTTGGAATAAAAAACACCAAGTTCAGATCTGGTTGGATTTACTAACACAACTGTTGAACCATACCCAACAAGACAACATGGATCTAGCATTATGGTAATTACGCAGCTTTCATTTACTTCATTTTCTGAAACTGTGGAAAGTGCTTAACGTGTTTTTTATTCCTCTTATGCTGTGCTGATAATGTCATAAGAAGGCAGAAACATGCATGTCCACAGCTAGAGGGGGCTGGCTTTATTGGCCTGAAATTGTCCATAAAAAGACTTAAAAGGAAAAGTAAAAGATGAAAGTCATAGACATTTATAATTGCCATTTAGCTGAAACACCTGATATCCTTAAAGGATAATTTACATATATCCCATAATTTCATCAATGAATGTGAGACCTTGCAGGATATGTTTATCATAAGAGACTATCCTATTTCCTTAGTAGATTAAATCATTGTAAAGAGAAATAGTGGATGGTTTAGACCTATTTTGAATAGATCTGCGACTTTAACCATGGGCATTGGTGACAAATGTGATGGAGTTATGGTTCAGCATAAACCTGAGGGTATGATAATGGAAGTAAATAACAGTGAGTCTGAGTCATCTTCCTTAAAATTTATTACCACTTTTTCTCTGGATTCCTATTATTTGAGGGGTATTATTGAGAATTTTTGGTTTATTTTGATGGAGGATCCTGCGATTCACCTTAAGGTACCTGACAAGCTAGTGATGTTTTTTAGGAGGGGCAGGAATCTTAAAAACATGTTGGAAAACAAATTGTTTTGCACCCCTCTTAATGCAGGTATGTGGAAGTGTGGAAGATGCAACTTCTGTAAATTTATGACTGTGACTAAGTCATTTTTCTTAATAATGCTAACTTTAAAATAAGAGAGAAATTTAATTGTGAGACTTATGGGGTTGTTTATGTTGCTAAATGCCAAATGTGCCCCAGGTTCTATATTGGTAAGACCGAGAGACACTTTAAACAAAGAGTGTATGAACACCAATATAGTATTGCTAAATTAAATTCCAACAATGCTTTATCAAAGCATGTGTTGGACAATTTTGGGCATCATTTCCAGTACTTTATTATTGATCAAGTTAAGAAAACATCTCAAGGTGGGCCATGACAAATATTACTTGAAGAAAAAGAGCTTTATTAGTAACTTAGACTTAATGCTTTTATTTACCTAGGGTTGAATGATTCGTGTTGTATAAAATGTGTTTTGAGAAAGAAATCTCTCGAGAGATGACTTGTAATTGTGTTTATTTAATAACTCAATATTATATAATATACTATATATATATATATATATATATATATATATATATATATATATATATATATATTATCTTAAATTATATATATTTGTGCTTTATGGGTGTGTATATATTTATTATATGCATATTTTAAAATGTTTTTTACATCCTTTGATGTTATGTGCCTTTAAATTTTAAGAGGGGATATGATGTCATTGAGAGAGTTTTTCTATATATATATTGTAGTACTTGAAAGGGTTTGTTTGTCTGAAGAAATTCATGCATTGGCAGTGTTCGAAAGCACTTAATCTGTTATAAAGTTGTTTTTGGAGTAAACCCTTGCCTTTGTTGCTTTTTTACTTCTTCACTACTTTCCATTTTTAATGACTATTGCTGATAAGGTTCCATGAAAGCTAGGTACCCATTTCAGCTTGACTTTGGAATAACTTACCAGTTCCTCTGTTGGGCCTTCTTGTAGCAATGAAACGTAAAAGAATGAGTAGCCATTGCAACTAAAGGAGACTGACATGTTACCTCAGCCACAGGTGAATGACTCCTCTGTGGCCAAAGCTGTTTCCTTCATTCCCCGCCTTGTGTAGACCATAGAGCAACCACAGACCAGGGGGACAGACATGTCCTCTGTGACTGTAAGGTTTCCCATAGTGGACAAGGGAGAGCCACTCTTGTTGATCCTGGGAGAAAGGACATGCAATGTACCCCTTCTTAGCCAGAATGTTGTGCCCATCCCAGTGGAAATTGTTGCTGGCAGTACTTGGTCTGTTTCTTCACAAATCCGTTTTAAAAAGATACAGAAAAAAATATTTGTATCCACCTGTGTCATTTACTCTTGGCAGCAGAAATTTATTAGGCTTGTTTCAAGGTCTTGTGCAGGCTTTTGACCCATCTTATAACACTTTCTAATAAAAGAAAATGGATTCATCTTTGAATAAGTGCAAAAAACTGAATCTTTAGGGGAATGTGAAAGGACAGAGAGCTTTTTCGTCTCAGTTTTCGGATTCATATTCTGAAGAGACTGTTATCTCTGAGTTGTCTTGTGACAGATTCTCTTTTTTGAGACTATTTCCAGAACCAATCAATGTTTTCAGTGGGAGAATAGTCAGGTTTCTCAGTCCCTTAAAACAATATTTGTTACAGGTGAAATTTCCAGAACCATCACATATCCTTTCAGGTTTGTCAGCTTTTGGAAGATGTTTTTGTCACTGCCTGCAATTTCTCTGACAGTCAAGTTGCTGCCCCTAAAAAAAGCAGATGGATTGCTTAAAGTTTTTCAGTCTTTCAAGTTTATATACATGAATCCCAGATGTGACTCTGCAGCTACAGTGTTATTGAATCCAGCTGCTGCTAAAACCTTTGTTAATTCTAATCCATCTCCTTCTGACAAAGATAGGGATGATTTTGGAACATTTCAAAAAAGTGTATGCTTCTGCTACTTTAATTTTTAGAATTTTAAATTGCCAAGGTCATATTCTGAAATTTATCCTGGCTAACTTTGAAAATATTTTATATGTATGAGGGGTATTTTGGCTTCATTTTCCTCTTGTGAGAACACATCTGCATAGAGGAATTTAGTTTCTTCTGTTTCACAAGACACTACTCGTTGACTAAAATACCTCCAGGAATGCTGCCAATGGAACTACTTTAAGTAGGTTTGCCTGGCTGTGTTCCCAGAACCACCCAGAAGATGTTAAAGTTGGAATCCTGAATTCTCCCTTGAGTAGAGCTTCACATTGTGGGCCTCCTGCTGCAGAAGTTATGCAAAAGTGTGATGAGAAGGGAAGCTGAATCATGGACTCTATTTTTCCATCCTCCTTCTTTGTGTTTTACAGGGGATTCTCTGATTCCTCATCCAACTGTGGTAAAAATAAATAAGTAAAGAAAGAAAGAAAGAGTCCCAGCAAAATGCTGGTAAGCAGAAATTTAAAAAGCAATGGCAGGGAGGTTCCAAAAAGAAAGCATGAACTCCCCAGAAAAAAGGATAGTCAAATGCATCAGGCTGATAATTTCATAGACCCTTTTCCACCCTCCCAACCTTGCAGACCGTTAATCTTCCAAAAGTCTGAATCCCCATTTCTCCCTTTGGTAGCAGATTGTTTCAAACAAATCAGTCCTGAATATGATCCATTGAAGCTATAGATGGCAATGGGATGAAGCTCCTTCTTTTCAGGAGATTTCTCCCCTTCTGCCAATCCAAATTCTTCTCATTCCTCCTGTCTTACATTGTATACTATCTCAGAGGGTAATAGAATCTGCTCCTCCTCCTCTGCTAGGAAAGGATATTATTCAAGAATGTTTCAGGTGCCAAAGAAAGAAGATTCTCAGAGAAATATTCATTCCTGAACCATTTTGTGATAGTGCCCAAGTTCAAAACTGTTTCACTTCACAACCTATTACCACTTCTTCCTCATTTGAGTTTCTTAGTAACCTTAGATGTAAAAGATTCATATAATCACATTCCTGCTCATCCAGATTTCAGGCATTTCTTAAAATTCTGTGTGTGTCTGAATCACATTATCAGTTCTCTGCCTTATCCTTTTGGTTATCCACTGTTCCAAGAGGGTTCACAAAATGTCTAGCTCCTGTGACAACCCACTGCAGACTGCAAGCTATGTGCATTTTTTTCTATATTTAGACAACTTACTTATTTTGCAGAGTCTTTTTTGCAGTGTCAGAAATTGCTCTCTCTTGCGTCAGGGCCTACATAGGTTGGGATTCCAAGAAAACATGCAGGAGTTTTTTCTGACTTTGTCTGACAGGATTGTTTATTGGGGTGTCTGCTGGATACCTCAGTACAGAAGGTTTTTCTTCACAGGAAAAATAGATATATACCTAGATTTTTCTGAAGTTTTCCACTCAGACACTCTCTCTACAGGCATCTTACATTGTGCCAGAGCAAAAATGTGTGGCAGACAAGCTAAGCAGGGTCAGGGCAGATCATCAAGAATGGAAACTGATTCAGCAGATCATCAAGAATGGAAATTGATTCAGCAGATCATCAAGAATTGAAAATGAGTTAGGGTCTTCCAAGCTTTGCCCTAAAGCTAAAGAATTAGCAGGCAATATTCTGATCCAGGATTCCATGAAAGAAGGCCTGGAAGACAGATGCCTTTTCTTTTCCTTTGACAGGAATGACCCTGTATGCTTTTCTACCCTTTCCACTGATATAGAGGGTACTTCTGAAGATTCAGAAGGAATCTCCCAAGTTCAATGTGATAACTCCCTTCTGGGCCAGGCAACATTGTTTCCTCCTTCTTTTGGAATTGGCCAGGAGAACGTATCATAAGTTTCCTCACACACTGGATCTACCCAGACAAGAACATGGGTGTTTGGTAGACCCCAGCATCAGTCATCTTCAACTGACTGTCTGGATGATTGGGTCTTAATACCTTTGAAGCACCTGTTTACTGCGAATTTGCAACAGGCATGAATGGAGACAAGAAAGCCTGCTATTAGAAAAACATTTATTACTAAATGGAAAATGTTTTCTAGTTGGTGCCAACAACTTAACCAGAACCCATTCAGGACTAGTGTTTCTTTAGCTTTACAATGTTTGTGTGAGTAACTTTCCTATGGCCTGTCTTACTGTTTTATGAAGGTTCATCTGTCAACCATTTCAACATTTCTGCCCATGGATCTCCCTCTTTCAAGGCATTCTTATGTCAAAATGTGTTTGAAAGGGATATTGAAAAAGAGGACTTCAAGAAAACCAGTGTCTCCTCCTTGGGATCTTAATTTTGTGTTACAGAAACTAATCCTTGCTAGATTTGAAGCAGCTGATATGGAGACACCAGGTTCTTTCCTTGGAAAACAATTTTACTGATTACGCTAACCTCTGCAAGAAGAGTATCTGAGTTGCGAAGTCTTATGGTGTGTCAAGCTTATCTCATTTTCCACAGAATCAGAGTTTCTTTGAAAAGTTTCTTTTATACTTAAAGTGATATCCAATTTTACTTTAAGCCAAACTATAGCGTAGTTTCTCTAATCAAAATGGACTTGACAATCTCATCCTCTGTCTTTTCCAATTCCTGTTCTTGGCTTTACAGAGAAGGGACTCCCCCTGGTGGGTCAATCAAGTCACTGGCTAGAAATGTCCCAAACTTCTAGGACACTTTGCAAAAAGGACTGTGAAGTAGATGCATTCCAAATTTTTTGGACATGGGTGTTTCTGTAAGAAGACACACACACACACACACACACACACACACACACACACACACACACACACACACAACCACACACACACACACACACACACACACACACTTCCTGCAATTTCCAATGTCCCTCAAAAGATCAAAAAGGATTTACTAAAGTTACTTGTGACCTCCTTTTGGCCCAGACAGTATTGGATCTCTTCTCTTATGCACCTGGCTATGGCAATTACCAATACTCACAGAGAGGACTTGCTCACACAGGACAGTGGATCTTTTAATCATTTGAGCATCTACAAACCTAACTGTGTGGATCATAGACTTTTGATCCAAATTTTAAGGACCTTGTTTCCTAAGGATGTTAAAGAATGTTAAAGAATTCAAGAAAACCTGCTACCAGAAAATCTTACTTAGGCAAAAAGAAAATATGTTTTTTGTGTCAAACTTGAGCACAGAACACATCTCAAGTGGGGGGCACCCCAGGTTCTCCAGTACTTTTGTAAATTTCTCATTTCTGGCCTAGTGTTTACTTCAGTAATGGTATATCACTCAGCTATTTCAGCCTATCTTTTATTGGATTCCCTTTTTTTTCCTTGTCTAAATTCAAGCAATTTTTAAAGGAGGGAGTGCATATCTGGCTACCAAGAAAAAAGAGTGGTAAGATTTAGAGTTAACTTTTCCAGAACAAAATGTATCTCCTTTTAAACCTGCATACAGGTCTTCTCCAAAATTTTTAATTTGTAAGACTGCATTACCAGTAGCTATGACTTCTACTAGAGAGGCATCTGAGTTACAGATGCTCATGTCTATTCAGGTTATTTTGGTCTTATCCAAAGACAATGTGTATCTCAGAACCAACCTTTCCTTAATGCCAAAGTTGTCTCTGAATTTATACTCAATGAAACTATCCAACTCCCTTTTTGCTATCCACACTCCCAATACAAGGGAAACAGGATTCTTCATTCTATGGATGTCCACAGACAGATGAGATATTATTTGGGCAAAACTGAAGATTTCTTGAAATCACATCAGCTCTTTGTTCCCTATGATGGTAAGAAAAAGGGGCAGTCGGAATCTAAATAAACCATTTCTAGATGCCATTCTAGATTAGCAAAAGTCCCCTTCCCCCTTCAGAATGTCAAAGTTCATTCTACTAGAGCAGTGGTCGATTCCAGATCTATTATAGTAGCAACTATTTAGTCCTCTATTCACACTTTAGCTAAGCATTTCAAGTTGGATGCCATTTTTAGAAGAAGAGTAGGCTTCGCTAGAGCTGTCCTTGAAGGAATCATAGACTCTGGAATTCTCCTATCACCATTTTTCATTTTGTTTCTTTGTCCTCTTTTTATTTCCTTTCTTTCATTTGGATACTCATTCCAGTTACACATGTCCTTCCTGGATCTGCTGACACTTCAGTCTACCTCCAGTCCAATGCATGCAAACTTTGCCAGATCCTAATGATGCCCTGGGGAGTCATCCTGTCAAACATCCATCCAGGGGTTTTTACATTTGTTTCCTACCCCTTGTTACTCCTTCTCTCTTTCTTTTTGACAGCCCTTGTGGAATGCCCAAGTGGTGGGTGTGCAATGTAGATATGTGGTGTATAACCCTGCCCCTGCAGCAGCACAGACATGTCTCCACCATATTCCTCTCTTATGGACACACGTACCAGCAAGCCATCTCCAGCCTCCAACAGAGATCAATACAATAGATGCTCCCAGGTCCACCCTCCCAGCCAAGGACGATAATGCCCTTTCCTCCCTGCCACTCCATCAGTCACTTGAGATGCTAATGGAACCTGACTTGCCTGAGCCATAGTCAGGGGTTTATCCCTCTATGCCAACTGTGTGGCTTCATCTACTCTTTCTTCCTGAGCTTTTGCAATTAACTCGTATTTTAATGCTTACTATGACAGTGATTTAGTAAGGAATATAGTACAGTTATATAGCTGACTGACCATAACAGCAGATGTTTGAATATTTGCAGTACTAGCATCCTCCCTCTTTCCCTCTTATGTTTTTCTTCCCTGGCCAGGGTGGGATATCATACTCTCTTTTGTTTTACTCTTCTGATATGACCTTATTGAAAGCTTTAGGTTTCAGCCTTCTGTTTGTGACAAGGTAGCTATGAGTGTTGGTACATCTATATGGTCCTCTAATACTGGCACATCCTCTCATCCTAATGGCAGAGAGGTATGACATGCAAGGAAGCCTGACGTTTTGTAGACCAGGTGCATGTAAGGTATCCTTGGCAGGATATATCTCAGATTGCAATGGTTACTGTAGCAGTGATTTATTTGAACCTCTACTGTTATGATTAGTAAATTTAAAAACTGCACTTTACTGAGACATAAGCCAGGATTCAGAAGCAGGCCAGGCCACTAGTGGTAAGTCTGAGGCAAAAAGGGCATGTTAGCATGATTGTGGAAACCAGTGATTCAGAGACATATTAGCCACAATGAGGAAATGCTTCATTATCAGCTAATTTGCATGATTCTAAATCATGTGTGGATTGCCTCACTCACTAACAGGCCCTTTTCTGCTGTCCTTGCAGTAATCACCATTTGTGGCTGATGTCTTCTTATCAGAGGAACTCTCCTCATTCACCCGCCCAACACAGACACGCATGCGCAAACAGAATGTCCCTGATTTTGCCTCTGATTTTTCACTTTCCTTCATAAATCCTAAATGATTACAGTCAGTCATCAATGCCAGATATTAGAGTTTGACTCTTCTTTTTCAAAAAATCATCATCGCGATGCAAGGCCTGTTGCTGTATTCATTTTTTAAGTGGATTGGAGTGGTATGCAGAAATATTCCTTGGTGTCATCTAATGCTCCCACCAGCTTTGTCTGGTAATCTTGTGCATGGTCCACAGACACGATGGACTATTCCTTCATTCTGTAATGACAGACATTAGACTTTCCTACTTTTATTGTGTCTCTTATATGCTTTGTGCTGCATAACCCAAATTCTATTCACTTTTTAAATGGATTTAGGTAATATAAAAGAGTGTTCCTGAGGACTAGTGGCACCCATATGTATTTCATATTGCAAAATGTGTTGTTTCATTCACTTCTTAAATGGTTTCAGGTAATATGCAATAGAGTCTCTAGTATCTAGTGTCCTCTTCCCTGTATTTCATCCATTGCTCACTGTAAAATGGCTTCTTCTTTTGGAAGCAGAGACAGGTAAAGCTAAAATGTTGAGTGATAACACCTAAAAACTAAGGATTCAGAGTAGAGGAAGTACCATCATGATATATTAGCTCCAGTGTCAACTCTCAAGGCTCCAGGAATTGAAGAGGATGTGGCTCAGACCCCTACATCCACCCCTCCCCTGGATCCAGAGTTGGGAGCAAGAGGACTTGCACGAAAACAGGGAGATCAATCTCAAGATCCTTCTCTGTCCTCTCTATAGGGTCTTTCGGGTCTAATAAAAGTGCTTCAAAAGTTGAATTACATTACTCGTTGCAGATGTTTCTCAAGACCTAGATCAAGATAGGGGTCACTGCAACTCCGTTGGCTCTGAAGCTGGTTGGATCTGTGCCTTTCAATCCAATCCAGCCACCCTCAATGGTATACCCTTTGGCTCCATTTCCCTTGGACCCAGATCCTTTGGCCAGGATGCCACTGATTCATGCATCATCGGCCCAGGAGGTTTTGGATCCAACTCACCAGACACTAGTTTTGCCAGACCCAATGTCAAAGTCTCAGACCTGATGAATCAGGGGATGGATCGGTTACTTCAGTCAGAGACATCAGCCTTTCAGACTTTGACTCTGATTCTGTCCTCACTACTGATATCTCAGATGGATCCTAGGAATCCACCTGTGTCCTTTTCGCACACTTTCTTTGGAGAGCTGGATGCAGAGTATTCAGATCCTTCAGAGGTTGGACCAGCTTGACAAATGTTGGGTAGGATCATTTTTTCACCAAGTAAGGCTGTTCCATAGATTCCACTGACTATGGGCTCCCCATGACCCTTGCTCTTTTGGGTTGACATCTGCAAAAGCAGATTAATTCTGTTAACCCCAAACATCCTGCCCAGGTGCATCACCAGTCCTCAGGAGACTCATCCCCTGAGCCACTGAAGAAGAGGCCTTGCAAGAGGAAACATTTTTACTCATCAACTGAGTTAGCCATTTTAGGTAATGACTTGGATGACTGAGAGGGTTCTCCCAAATCCCTTCCCAAGGATGCTTCCTTTGAAGAGATCCTGGAACTCATGCAAAAGGGGATATCTTGGCCAGCTGCACCTCCTCTCAAGACAAGGTGGTATTGTTTGAGGAGTACAGAATAACTCCTTCTACATCCCAGGTGATTTCTTCCACTGACAACTTGGTAGAATTGGTGGTGAGGAAATCTTGGACCCCAATTCCTGTGAGTCAATCCCAAGGAAGCCTGTCAAAATGTTATGTCCCTGTAAATATAAACCATTTTTGGGGAAAGAACCCTCTAGAAGACTCCATTATAATTGCAATAGCCACCAATAAAGACTTGTCTTCTTCATATATACATCCAACCAACAAGGAATCCTAGTTGATGGATAGACTAGGGAAGTGGGCATATGCTTCTGGCTGCTTTGCCATTCAGCCTGTTAACTACACTGCTCATATGACAAGATTCCAGAGGGATCTTGCTCAACAAGATTTATCCACTCTGAGAATCTCATTAAGCCAGACCCATAAATAAGTTCATAACATTCTTTTGATGATGCATAACACTGCCAACATCTCCATGCACCTGTTATATAATGAGGCAAATGGAGTAGCAAGCACCACCAGAGCAGGCATACCTATGAGAATCCATGCATGGCAATATTTATGTGATTTAGTGAGCAGCTTTATAGCATCCTTTACAAACTCCCTGTTTGAAGGAACCCCCTCCTCCTCTTTGGGTCCACAGTGAAGGAAAGGCTGTAGAAGAATAACCATGAGAGACCTCTTAATCGACATTTGACAGGAACGAAAATGGTTTCATAAGAATAGGCATCATTATGACTCCTCTTCTGATAGAGGTGATCAAGACAGAGGAGGCCACTTTAACAGACTCATTCCTAGGAGCTGGGATGGTCCACAGAACCAGGGTTTTCATGACTCTTTCTCTGACAGACAGTTGAGGGGGACATATTCCTGTACCCTCATTTGACGGTTCAGCATCATGTGAGACAAATGGGTAAAAGAGATCATATACAAAAGGTATCTAATTTAATTTTTGGAAATTCTCCTCACGTCCAGATCGTCCACTGCTCATTGTTCCTCCCAGTCAGACAAAGGCCACTATGCAAGAGATTCATTTTCTTTTGTAAAAAATAGCCATACAGGAGGTCCCACCAGGCTAAATTTGGTCAAGATTTTATTCAAGGTTCTTTCTGGTTCCAAAGAAAATGAAAGACCTCTGGATCATATTGTACCCAAGTTTCCTAAATATTTATGTCAAAAGACCCAATTTTGTATGGTCTTGGTGCAGTCAATTCTTGAGTGTCTTTAGAAGAATGAATGGATGTGCTCTATAGATCTCCAGGATGATTACCTTCACATAAAAGTAGAGAAGGAGTCCAGGACATTTTTGCACTTCCAATTAGGAACAGTTTTTGACAATTCAAAGCCCTGCCTTTCGGTCTCACCTCAGCCCCCAGTGTGTTCACCAAATGCATGGTGGCAGTATCAGCTCATCTAAGTTTTCAGGGATACAAATATATCCCTTATTTGAATAAATGATTCCTGGCTGCCTCTTCCATTGAGTCTCTTCTACAAGCAAGGGATTATGTACTTCATCTTTGTGCTTCCCTAGGCATGTTGGTAAATCTTGGAAAATCCAACTTTTCTCTCTCTCTCAGAGTATAATGTTTTTCAGCTGCCACTTAGACCCGAATACAACTCTGAGCAATCTTCCACAGTGCATAATTCCCTCCTTGAGGGTTCCAATTCAAAAGTGTATGAAGTTCAAGTGCCCTCTGGTATGGTTGATATTGAAGCCTTTACGCTTTATGGCATCATCAGTTCTTATGGTGCAGTTTGCTTATTACCATATGACAATTATACAGTGGATACTCAAGTTTGAAGTACAATTGCCCATGTATACCCATCAGCCTAACTCAGTCATGCATCACTCTCCTCTGATATCTGCAGACAGGCTTTTTCAGGTCCCCTCCCCAGTAGCAACAGTAACCGTGGGCACATCCTCTCTCTAATGGGTGGGTATTGTGAGGGCAGAATAGTGTAAGGTTTTTGGTCTGACTCAGAGGTTTGTCTTCATATAAATGTTTTAGAGATGAGGCCAGTTCTTCTTACATTGCAGGAACTACAGGACTACCTTCTTCTGGGAGTGGTAAACATAAAAACAAACAATATAGTAGTGTTCTGGTACATAAACAAACAAGGGGAAACTATATTGTATCTGTTTTTTCATGAGGCCATGCGAATGTGGCAATGGCTACTGGTCTCTCACTGGCTTCTGTCCTCAACACACATTTCTGAAAAATTCAAAAATCTTGTGGACAGGCTCAGTAGGAATCCCCTCTTGCCTCATGAATTGTCCATGAATCCACCAGTTGCACAGAAAATTTTAAGCTACTGGGACAAACCATGTTGTGATCTATTCGTGACTCATCATAGCACCAAGTGCAGCAGTTAGTTTTCTATTCTCTCTAAATGGGGACAACACACTTGGGATGCTCTGTCCCATTGTTGGCCTTCATAGTTACTGTATACCTATCACCCTGGCCTTCATAGTTATTGTATACCTATCACCCTGTTCCACTCATGAACAAATTCATACAGTTATTTGGTGCAAGGCCACAGTCAGCCTCAAAGCCATGTTTTGACCAAGTGATTTGGTTTCCCCTTCTCAAACCTTACCTAAAGGAGTCACATTGGCTCCTCAGTTGCTGCCAGATCTCACTCATCCATCTGGACAGTCTCACCTGTTCATCTTCAACCTGAAGTTTGCTTTCTCCATTTCCAAAGATGTCACAAGATAAATCTATTCCTACTGAGGTAGTCCATATCCTCACTGCTTCCCAGAAATCTTGAATGCATAGAGTGTATTGCAGTAAATGGAAAAGAGTTGCTATATGGATGGAATCTCAGAACATAGAACCCTTTTCCATTATGGTTGGATCTGTACTATATTTCTTGTCCATTTTATTTTTGTCTGGAACCAGCTTCTCTACTGTCAAGGTACAGTTGCACACTGGCTTTCAAGTCTCCTCTCTGGGTATGCATAGGTTATATAAAGCATTTGTAAAAGGTACCTTTCAGTTCTGCCTTCCCATAAAAGATCCAGTCCCTCCACAGTATTTAAACTTCATGTTAGAAGCACTTTCTGAGCGTCATTTTCAACTGGCAACATCTGCAGATTTAAAATTCCTATCCTGAATAACTTATATTCTTAGTGGCTATCACTTTGGATAGGATGATTTCAGAGCTGCATGCTTTGTCTTTAGTTTCTCCTTACATTGCATTCCATAATGATAGGGCTTCCTTGAGGTCTAATCCCTCTTTTGCTCTAAAAGTGCCTTCTGAGACCAACATTTCACAGTCTATGCATCTTCCAGCATTCTTTCCAAACTGCTAAAACAAAGGGGAATCCATTTTGCAAACACTGATGCACACAGGCAACTTTGCATCTACTTTAACAAAACAGGTCCTTTCAGGAAGGATGAGCAACTGTCTGTGTCCTTTGCACAAAACAAATTGGTTATGAAGACATCCAAGAGCTCTTGTCCAGATGGTTATCTGATCTATACATCTCACAATAAAACATCTCCCTCCAAGCCCACAAGCTCATTCTTCTAAAGCAGTAGCAACTTCTAGAGCTTTCTTTAGATTTCTTTCTTTGGATGACATCAGCTTGGCTGCTATATGGTCTTCTATTCTTCTTCATTTGTTAAACACTGTAAGTTGGGCTGTATCTCAAGAGACAAAGCCTCCTAGGGGACTTCCAACCTGAAGGGTCTTTTGTCTTAAAGTTACACAGGAATAATGTTGCTCAGGATTCTGACCCGTATGTGGGATTGGATGGACTGGATGAATAGGATATAAAAATTATGCACCTACCATAACACTAGATCCTTTCATCCTAGTTATTTGGACTAGGACTAGGACTTTAAATAAACCCCAAGCTTGTAAATATTGTAAACTTATGTGTTTTGCTGTTTTTAAACTGTCTCATGATGTATATTACACTTGCAGTTTTTTGAATGTATGAATCTTACTCTTGTATTTCTTCTCTAACATTATGTAACCTTTTTATTGTATTTTGTAACCTTTATTGTACTGTATTGCGCATGGAGCTTTTCTCCCCGGGCCTCCACTGAAAA